>NW_026558334.1:0-249146 GCF_026930045.1 Uloborus diversus | reverse complement strand
ATGTCAGCAAATTTTAAAAATAGACTTACCGAAAAATAACTTCTACTGAAATTCATTTCAAAACTTGGAATCAATTTACTCTTAGCATTAATAAACACTTATCATTAAGAAATTTTCATGGATTTTAAAAATCAACTTATTTAATTTTTTTTCCAGTAAGCAAATTTCGCACTCAAGTTACATTTCATCACTTTATATGCTTTTCAAGAGTTTCATTTAATTTATCACATTTTATTTAATCAACTCTATTAATTATTTTTTTTGATTAGTATTTAACTTAGTCATTTTATCGCATAGTGTTTTACTTTATTATTTTTTTTTTCATACAAGCACTCTTGTTAGAATAAAACAAAATTTTCACACATTTTATTTAATCAACTCTATTAATTATTTTTTTTGATTAGTATTTAACTTAGTCATTTTATCGCATAGTGTTTTACTTTATTATTTTTTTTTTCATACAAGCACTCTTGTTAGAATAAAACAAAATTTTCAACCTTCATGAATTAGAATCACTTTGGCTATTTCATTTTCCCAATAATATTTTACTTTAACAACTAATTTCTTTAACAAAATCGATATCATTTATTTTAGTCTTTATCCTTTTCGAACGATACATTCAAATGGACAGCTATACGTTAAATTAAGAAACTTAATCTAAATTTTGACAAATTAAGTTATAGCTAAATACTGACTAAAATTAAGTACAAAAGACTAACCTTTTTGGGGTGAAATCCCCTCAAGTACCAGCTATCGCGAAGTTATTTAAAAACAGTGAATGAAATTGTAATAAGTGGATTGTTAATTATAACTCAATCTCACAAAATTACAATTACATGCATGTTTTATTTTGAAATCGCTGCATACGGCTGGCTGCCCATCGTCGATTTGCAGAACGCATGCCGTGATATCGCAAATCAACTCGGCTGTTGAAAGAAACTACCGTAATCCCACAGCACTTCGGATCGTCCACACACACACATCGAGGCGAATTCAGAAAATGACTTTATCAATATTGCTATCTACCCCTTTACCGATAACAGATAACAAACCCCACGTGCTAGTATTATTCACCACCTGGCCTACGTCTTTCAAGTGATGTCACTGTTTCTGACCAATTAAAATTAGTTCACGTTTCTCAAATATCAAGCACATAGATCGGCAATAGCCTGATGTCAGGTTTTCCAAACAAAATTTTAGATTTTAATTCGTAGTTTCGAATTAATTTCTTTTTCATTTCAAACTTATAAAAAAAAATTTCCAGCTTGTAAGAATATATCTTTCAAAAAACAGATTTTTGATTCAAAACAGTATTTTTTTCAAACTTGTAATATTTTTCTACTTAGAAAATGAAATCAAAAATTTTTGTTTTCTTTAATCATATAAAATGTTTTTAAGAAATAATTTCTCAAACTTGTAATATTTTTCCACTAATTAAAAAAAAAAAATCAATTTTTTTTTTCAATCATATAAAAATAAATTTTTAATCTTACAACAGTAAATTTTTCCGCAAAAATATTTTTTTCAAATCAAAATAATAATAATATTTTTGTAACATATTGTTTTTTTTTCCTTTCAATCTTTTTTTTTTTTTTTTTTTTCAAAAATTTTCAAACTTACAAAATAAAAATTTTTTCAACTGAATCTTCAAACGAAATGCTTTAATTAAATTTAAAACTCAATATCACTTTACTCTTAGTATTAATAACCAATAGCACTTAACCATTTACTCTTTGCACTCTAAGTATTAATTAACACACACGCATTAGAAATAATAATAATAATGTTTAAGATACTTACAAATCATTTACTCAAGCTTTCAAATATCCATCTAGCATGTTATTGTTCATTCGTGTGAGGGAACTTGTAATAAAACTTTACTTATCAACCGAAATTATAAGCGAAAATATCGCATTTTTTAGCACTTAATATAATCCTACAATTAACAAATTGGTTTTAACTTTGAATTTAAGAAAAATAAAAACTATTACACACTTAGTAACATATCTATCGATGTATATTATTTCATGACAAATCACAAATAGGTGAGGATCTTTTATCGATCATGTGACCAACTAAGTTAAGAAAGAGCGTTCTTATCTCATATGAGAATTTATAAGTCTTTAATATTTCTCTTTAATGTAAGTGTATTGATACGTACGAGTTTGTGTATGTGAATATAACTGTGTATTGTTTTCAAACCATTGTCATGTTTAAGCTTTACGGTTCTAATTTTGACTTTCCACTTAGCATTATTTGAAGTCCTTCGCATGCATTAAACTATAGAAATATTACAAAAATTATATTTTCATTCAGTCTTAATTACAAAACCATACAATAAGATGAAGACAACACCGATAGTATAAAGATTACTTACAATAAAGTGCATATAAAAAATATATGTAAGAGTGATTTCAAAGTATAATCCATCAACCATATTCAACAACTCAATCAAAACACAAGTCTCTTTTAAAATGATAAACACAATTTATTCACACACACAGTAAAAGACAATTAAAAAAACTTTCATCTTTAAGTAAAACTCTTCAAAACTTTCAAGCGTATTTTTAACATCGATTGCATCAAATAAATCAGACACATGACATTTTAAACATGGACTATCAACATTCAAAGTAACGAAGTCACGAGTCAAGTTTTCCCAATTAACATTAAAAAGAGCCCGTTCGAAAAAAAAGTGTCGAACTTTCGACCCCTTGTTAATGATTCACATTCATGCACTCTCATGTAAAAAATGAATCCATTTTTACAATCCACACATTCTTTTTTAGAAAGGTAGTTTATGTTGCATATGAGCTCATCAAATAGTCACTTACGTAGAGAATCAGCCAGTTTACGAACTTCTTGTGATGTATATGTGCTGATTTTATCACATCGACAATCACAGGGATATTTTTTCTCAATTTCCGAAAGGATGTACTCTTTTAGAGTATAAGTCATAAGTTTGTCTTTGACACTACGTGAGATACAAGGGGATGCGTAGCACAATTTGTCAATCTGGCTTTCCAAAAGTAGAACTCTATCAGGCATCAACTGGAACACTTCTCGTTTCAGTTTGAACAATCTTTGCACACTAACACAGATGTTACCATTCGCACTCGACTCTCCTTTTTTATAACAAAAGCGAAATCACGGTCTTCGATTAATTTTTGATTTACATTTTTACGTAGGCTTGAAATAAGTGATCTCCACACATCTGGTTCTAAGGAAATACCATCCATAGTTGGTCGAAAAATACCATCTTTCCCACACGTATATCTTCTAATATGCACGCGTGTACGTTTCCGAAAAGTATTCACCTAAAGTGAAAATACAATCACCCAAGTGTATCATATCATCAAGCTGTGGAGAAGCCTCAATGTTCATTTTCATGTTCGTTGCATCCCATCTGTTCATCTTCAGGCTTCAAAGTTTCAGAATGATTTTCACCAGCGTTAGTCATTCTTAACTCTCATAGGATTAGGAGTCACAATACTAAAACAACTTCCTGTGAACTTAAAAAATAAATCAAACTAGGTTTTAACACTAGCTGGTGAAGAAAAATCCTAAGTACATAGAATAAAATTTCACGATCTCTTTCAAAGCTCAGAATCACCCTGAAAATGATTCTCCAAACATCCACTATAAACCAATGAATATTCACTTTAACCAATGAGAAGTGTACATAAATCTCTTGCTACTGACGTCATAGAATATCACATGAACTTTTGAGCAGAATTGAGTTGTTTTACACAGTATTCAGATTTTTAGAAAATGCTAACACTTTGACTTCCAAATTCATCCTGACCTACTACGAGTAATTTTAAGATGGTAGCAGGTTTTCACATCACATCGAATGCCGATGACGGTTTCGCATCTCATGCAAATTGACATGATCAATTACACGTGATTGAGCATGTCATTTGCGTGAGATGCGAAACCGTCATCGGCATTCGATGTGATGTGAAAACCTGCTACCATCTTAAAATTACTCGTAGTAGGTCAGGATGAATTTGGAAGTCAAAGTGTTGGCATTTTCTAAAAATCTGAATACTGTGTAAAACAACTCAATTCTGCTCAAAAGTTCATGTGATATTCTATGACGTCAGTAGCAAGAGATTTATGTACACTTCTCATTGGTTAAAGTGAATATTCATTGGTTTATAGTGGATGTTTGGAGAATCATTTTCAGGGTGATTCTGAGCTTTGAAAGAGATCGTGAAATTTTATTCTATGTACTTAGGATTTTTCTTCACCAGCTAGTGTTAAAACCTAGTTTGATTTATTTTTTAAGTTCACAGGAAGTTGTTTTAGTATTGTGACTCCTAATCCTATGAGAGTTAAGAATGACTAACGCTGGTGAAAATCATTCTGAAACTTTGAAGCCTGAAGATGAACAGATGGGATGCAACGAACATGAAAATGAACATTGAGGCTTCTCCACAGCTTGATGATATGATACACTTGGGTGATTGTATTTTCACTTTAGGTGAATACTTTTCGGAAACGTACACGCGTGCATATTAGAAGATATACGTGTGGGAAAGATGGTATTTTTCGACCAACTATGGATGGTATTTCCTTAGAACCAGATGTGTGGAGATCACTTATTTCAAGCCTACGTAAAAATGTAAATCAAAAATTAATCGAAGACCGTGATTTCGCTTTTGTTATAAAAAAGGAGAGTCGAGTGCGAATGGTAACATCTGTGTTAGTGTGCAAAGATTGTTCAAACTGAAACGAGAAGTGTTCCAGTTGATGCCTGATAGAGTTCTACTTTTGGAAAGCCAGATTGACAAATTGTGCTACGCATCCCCTTGTATCTCACGTAGTGTCAAAGACAAACTTATGACTTATACTCTAAAAGAGTACATCCTTTCGGAAATTGAGAAAAAATATCCCTGTGATTGTCGATGTGATAAAATCAGCACATATACATCACAAGAAGTTCGTAAACTGGCTGATTCTCTACGTAAGTGACTATTTGATGAGCTCATATGCAACATAAACTACCTTTCTAAAAAAGAATGTGTGGATTGTAAAAATGGATTCATTTTTTACATGAGAGTGCATGAATGTGAATCATTAACAAGGGGTCGAAAGTTCGACACTTTTTTTTCGAACGGGCTCTTTTTAATGTTAATTGGGAAAACTTGACTCGTGACTTCGTTACTTTGAATGTTGATAGTCCATGTTTAAAATGTCATGTGTCTGATTTATTTGATGCAATCGATGTTAAAAATACGCTTGAAAGTTTTGAAGAGTTTTACTTAAAGATGAAAGTTTTTTTAATTGTCTTTTACTGTGTGTGTGAATAAATTGTGTTTATCATTTTAAAAGAGACTTGTGTTTTGATTGAGTTGTTGAATATGGTTGATGGATTATACTTTGAAATCACTCTTACATATATTTTTTATATGCACTTTATTGTAAGTAATCTTTATACTATCGGTGTTGTCTTCATCTTATTGTATGGTTTTGTAATTAAGACTGAATGAAAATATAATTTTTGTAATATTTCTATAGTTTAATGCATGCGAAGGACTTCAAATAATGCTAAGTGGAAAGTCAAAATTAGAACCGTAAAGCTTAAACATGACAATGGTTTGAAAACAATACACAGTTATATTCACATACACAAACTCGTACGTATCAATACACTTACATTAAAGAGAAATATTAAAGACTTATAAATTCTCATATGAGATAAGAACGCTCTTTCTTAACTTAGTTGGTCACATGATCGATAAAAGATCCTCACCTATTTGTGATTTGTCATGAAATAATATACATCGATAGATATGTTACTAAGTGTGTAATAGTTTTTATTTTTCTTAAATTCAAAGTTAAAACCAATTTGTTAATTGTAGGATTATATTAAGTGCTAAAAAATGCGATATTTTCGCTTATAATTTCGGTTGATAAGTAAAGTTTTATTACAAGTTCCCTCACACGAATGAACAATAACATGCTAGATGGATATTTGAAAGCTTGAGTAAATGATTTGTAAGTATCTTAAACATTATTATTATTATTTCTAATGCGTGCGTGTTAATTAATACTTAGAGTGCAAAGAGTAAATGGTTAAGTGCTATTGGTTATTAATACTAAGAGTAAAGTGATATTGAGTTTTAAATTTAATTAAAGCATTTCGTTTGAAGATTCAGTTGAAAAAAATTTTATTTTGTAAGTTTGAAAATTTTTGAAAAAAAAAAAAAAAAAAAGATTGAAAGGAAAAAAAACAATATGTTACAAAAATATTATTATTATTTTGATTTGAAAAAAATATTTTTGCGGAAAAATTTACTGTTGTAAGATTAAAAATTTATTTTTATATGATTGAAAAAAAAAATTGATTTTTTTTTTTAATTAGTGGAAAAATATTACAAGTTTGAGAAATTATTTCTTAAAAATATTTTATATGATTAAAGAAAACAAAAATTTTTGATTTCATTTTCTAAGTAGAAAAATATTACAAGTTTGAAAAAATACTGTTTTGAATCAAAAATCTGTTTTTGAAAGAAATATTCTTACAAGCTGGAAATTTTTTTTTATAAGTTTGAAATGAAAAAGAAATTAATTCGAAACTACGAATTAAAATCTAAAATTTTGTTTGGAAAACCTGACATCAGGCTATTGCCGATCTATGTGCTTGATATTTGAGAAACGTGAACTAATTTTAATTGGTCAGAAACAGTGACATCACTTGAAAGACGTAGGCCAGGTGGTGAATAATACTAGCACGTGGGGTTTGTTATCTGTTATCGGTAAAGGGGTAGATAGCAATATTGATAAAGTCATTTTCTCAATTCGTCTCGATGTGTGTGTGTGGACGATCCGAAGTGCTGTGGGATTACGGTAGTTTCTTTCAACAGCCGAGTTGATTTGCGATATCACGGCATGCGTTCAGCAAATCGACGATGGGCAGCCAGCCGTATGCAGCGATTTCAAATAAAACATGCATGTAATTGTAATTTTGTGAGATTGAGTTATAATTAACAATCCACTTATTACAATTTCATTCACTGTTTTTAAATAACTTCGCGATAGCTGGTACTTGAGGGATTTCACCCCAAAAAGGTTAGTCTTTTGTACTTAATTTTAGTCAGTATTTAGCTATAACTTAATTTGTCAAAATTTAGATTAAGTTTCTTAATTTAACGTATAGCTGTCCATTTGAATGTATCGTTCGAAAAGGATAAAGACTAAAATAAATGATATCGATTTTGTTGAAGAAATTAGTTGTTAAAGTAAAATATTATTGGGAAAATGAAATAGCCAAAGTGATTCTAATTCATGAAGGTTGAAAATTTTGTTTTATTCTAACAAGAGTGCTTGTATGAAAAAAAAAATAATAAAGTAAAACACTATGCGATAAAATGACTAAGTTAAATACTAATCAAAAAAAATAATTAATAGAGTTGATTAAATAAAATGTGTGAAAATTTTGTTTTATTCTAACAAGAGTGCTTGTATGAAAAAAAAAATAATAAAGTAAAACACTATGCGATAAAATGACTAAGTTAAATACTAATCAAAAAAAATAATTAATAGAGTTGATTAAATAAAATGTGATAAATTAAATGAAACTCTTGAAAAGCATATAAAGTGATGAAATGTAACTTGAGTGCGAAATTTGCTTACTGGAAAAAAATTAAATAAGTTGATTTTTAAAATCCATGAAAATTTCTTAATGATAAGTGTTTATTAATGCTAAGAGTAAATTGATTCCAAGTTTTGAAATGAATTTCAGTAAAAGTTATTTTTCGGTAAGTCTATTTTTAAAATTTGCTGACATGAAGTTTTGATACTCGACTTATAATTTTAACATTTCTTGGGTACTTCATTGATGTTTAACATTTTTGTGTTATGTGTTTTATTTTACCGTAGGTAAAAATAATTAAATAAAAGTGAAATTTATAAATTGTAATGAAAATTCTGTTAATGAAATTGGTTGGTTGTAAAGTAATATTTTGGAAAAGCTGTAATGAATGATAAATAGTAAAACGCAGTAAGTAAAATAGTAAAGTATGGTAAAGTAAAAATAAAATATTCAGAGGGGATTTAATTCATGAAAGTTGAAAATTTTGTTTTATTCCATCAAGAGTGTTTGCATGAAAAAAAAAATAAAGAAAGGAAAATATGATTAACTTAAATATCGATGATAAAAAATAATTATTAGAGTTAATTAAATGAAATGCGATAAATTAAGTGAAACTCATGAAAAGCATATGTAGTGATAAAATATAACTTGAGTGGGAAATTTGGTTACAGTAAAAAATTATTTAAGAAGATAATTTTTTAAAATTCATGAAAATATTTGATAGTGATAAGTGTTAATTAATACGAAAAGTAAATTGATTGTAGATTTTCGAAAATTAAATGGATAAATGTATAAAAATAATAACGTATGTGATAATTTAAAATATTAACAATGAAAAAAGAATCAAAGACGATTAAATGAATCTAAATCGTAAATGAGTTGCTATTTTAGTAAACTCAAACTAGAGTGAAAAGCATTTTAGTAGGAACATGTTGAAATCTCTTGTGCTAAGAAAAATAAATAACTTTTAAGCATAATTTTGTAACTGGAATAAATGTATGATAAAATGATTAAGTTAAGTATTAATGAAAAAGTAATTATTAGAGTTAATTAAATGGAATGTGATAAATTCAATGAAACTCTTGAAACAAATATGCAGTGTTGGAATGTAACTTGAGTGCGCAATTTGCTTACTGGAAAAAATTAATTAAGTTGATTTTTTTAAAATCTGAGAAAATTTCTTAATGATAAGTGTTAATTACTACTACGAGTAAATTGATTGCAAGTTTGACATGATTGCAAAAATTGAAGACATGATAACGTTTTGAAAAATTTGAAGGTTCGATTCCTGTCACTACTTGTGAAAAATTTCTAAGTTTAAAAATATCGGGAAAAAAAAAAAAAAACGATAAAGTAAAAACAAGCGAGAAAATGATCAAACTCTAAAATATACTAAAAAAAAAAAAAAATCGAAATCACGAAAAAATAATCTAAGTCTGAAATGCTTGAAATTAGTTAAAGACTAAAAAGTTAAGAAAATAGTTAAAGACTGAAAATAATTGAAAAACGCTAAAATAGTGAAAAAAAAAAAAAAAATCAAAGTGCTAAATGACAGGAAAAAACGTTAAAGTTCAAAATGTGTGAAAGAATATTTAAGTTAATTATTTCTTTGAAAATTTAACAAGTAAGAAAAAATATTTTGTTGTATGAAAGTCAAAAAAATTAGTTAAGAAAATTATTTCTTCGAAATTTTTACAAGTTAGAAAAAATATTTGTAAATTTGACAAAGAAAAATGAAATTAGTTAAGAAAATTTAACAAGTTAGAAAAAATAAAAAATGATAAAGTTTGAAATGCATGAAAAAGAAAATCAAAGTTTAAAATATATTTCAAGTCCACAAAGCATTGAACCAAATCTAAAATCTCGAATGGGTTGTATTTAAATAAATCTTTACTTAAGTGAAAACTTTGTTATTATGAAAAATAATAATAATGATGATAGTTTCAATTATGAGCTGAAATTCAGTTAATGATATGCCATGATTAGTACTAAAGAGTAAATTAACTGATGGTTTTAAAATTAATTTAATTGTAATATTCGTTGTCATGGTACAGATTCACATTAAGACTGAAAGAGTAATGAAAAATATAGCATAGTGGTTAGCATACGTTTTTGCTAACTCAAAGTTTGGGTGTTCGATTCCCAACTTCAACACTCTGTAAAAATAAAAATAATTAAATTCGTAGAAATAAAAAAATAAAAATAAACCTCTCAATAGATGGCGCCATGAACGTTAAACATAGCATAAGTTAAAACATAGCAACAAGTGTTGCCAACCGAAAACTAAAAACTCTGGTTGTCATGACAACAAGTGTTGCCAACCGAAAACCGAAACTAAAAACGCGCGAAAACTATTCGTAACCTTTCACGAGCGAAAACGAGGAAGGGCGAAAACGCGGTGGTCATCTTCTTCAAGATTCAGGCGCAACCCAAGGTCGGAGGAAGTGGGAGGGGGATGAGGCGGTGTTGGGAGGGGGTGGAGGGGAGGTCAGAGGGGCAATGGACGGCGGCTATGAGCCGGAGAGCCGCCGGCTGGCGTTGAACTGTCCTTATTCCCCTACTAATAACCTTTATCATTATTACAATAAAACTACTTTCATATAGAATTTTAACATAGAAAATGTTTCACATATGAGCGTCTTGCAGACTAAAATGTTTGAGGGCTTTTTTTTTTTTTTTTTTTGAGCAATCACGATTGCTTATTGTCCTCACTTGACCGTTCTTGGCGTCTGGTTCCTTTTTCAGCTTGGACCAGGAGCCTCTGCAGCACCACCGCTCACCGTCCTCTGCAGGCGCGGCTGCTCCGGTCCTGAGCTATCTGCTTCTCTTGGTCAGAGGCGTCCATGTCCTACACACACTCACACAAACACACACGACTTCACACACATACACTCACACTCCCTACGTGCATACACACAAGTCTACACACACACACACACAATCTTACACACACACACACACACACACAACGATGCACACGTAACCGCCCTGGAGGAGGGGCAGGCTTGGGGGGGACAGGAGCCATTTCCAGAAACAATAACCCCAATGAGTAAGGTCCTGTCGCAGTTCGTGATTGCGAAAAACATAATTTGAATTAAAAATTTCAGAATTCAAATTAGTTTTTTTTATTTTTTTGTATTTGATATAAAACTGAAACTCATATTTTAAACTGATATGTTCATCATTAAATTTGTTGTAAACGATTGCTCACTTTTAATTAACTGACATTTTTTCAGCACCCTTTTCACTTTTTAAAGATATGATTATCAAAAAATTAGTTTAATAACTTTTATTCTATTGTACATATTTTCACCTGGCATTAATTAATAATGAATATTAAGTGCAAAAAGTAAATGAATAGGAAGAAAATAATTCAATCAATACTTTTTTTATTCATTTCTAAAATATTTTTTTACCGAAGTTTATTGAGTATACTTTCATCAGTTGAAATTACATATTTTTTTTTTTTTTTCAGAGACTTAATTTTACATCCTCCAAATGTAACAAATACCAATTCCCAAGAACGTCCAATGTTTGTCGTCCAATTTTAAATTACTCTTTTTATGAATCGTAGCTCTTCCATATCCTAAGGCTATTTCATGCAAATGCACAATGTATTTATTCAGAATAACCCAAATGAAAAACCGTTTGATAATACTACTTTATTCCTGTCCCTTTGAATAATTTTATTATTACTAACAATTATAGGCAATTTGAATTTTATCGTGCTTATATATTAATAAATTTGAAAATTTATTTATTCACCCATTTACACCAAGTGTAACCAAAAATAATACATTCTTCTTCTCTTTTCTTAATAAGATTGCACTAAAGTAAATAATTATGTATGTAAATGAAAAAGTCAATTTTTCATTTTTTTCCATCATAAATGCTAAATGTAATCTTTTTAATTCTCCAAATATTTATATTTTGGCTAATTATAAAGAATAAATGAATACGGGAAAAAAAGAAGAAGACAACCTTCATTAAGAGGGCTTTGCAACCTTATTTTATAATTAATATTGATTAATAGTCATACATCTGTTCGCTAGATGGCAGCATGAACGATAAGAAAATCAAGTAGAAAAGCGAAATATTGCACTATTTCACCCTGACGCTTTCAGAATCTTTCGGTCCCTAACCGAACGCCTTTTTAGCTGCCAAAGGTGAATCTACTGCGATTTTTAAAGGTACAATTTTATAATTATTCCCCCCCCCCCAAGTTGGAAATTTATTTCATGTTCTACATCTATTGTTTCTACGAAGGTAGACTTATAAGAACTCTTTACAAAAATGACCTGTTTCTGGTCACTTCGAACAAAAGAAGCGGCGCCATTTTAAACAAAAGACTGGCTCCGTCGGTATCTTATTCTGTCTCTGAATATTTCTCATTTCATTTTCATAAAACAATGGAATCACTCAGCTTTTTAGTTCGAAACTATAAGTTAAACAGCATTGATTGATATTCGTATTAGAGATGCACCAAACGCCATATTTTGCCAAAGATCGGATATTTAGTAATATACTACAGTTTATCATCGCTTAACTTTCATTACAATGATTAGTTTTTTGGATTGTTTTTAAACAATAATTGATGTTTCATACGGTGTAAAACTTTAAGCGAGTTTAATGTGTCATAATATTTGAGAAAAGGTGAAAAGCAACAGAATTTAAATTTAATGTTTGAGTGAATTGAATTTAATCTACATTGATCATAATTTTTGTACTTTGGTACTTTTCTATAACTTTCTTCTGTTGCACGGGAAAATATGTGTTTGTTTATTGTCGAATAGTTGTAACTGTTTGGTTTCGGAATTTGGTTTGTATTAAACCAAACCAAATATTCGGCGACACTGTTTTCGGTCATACTCATAATTTTTCATTATTTTATACCAGGATATAAAATGGACCAGTAAAAGTGTTTAGAGCTGTAAAATTTTGTAGTGGACCAGTGACCAGATGATGTTTGTACCGTGCTGCAAAATTCAGTCTTGTAATTTTAGTTGCAATATTGTGTTCCTCCCTCAGTTTGGGCTCCTGTAGTAGCCACAAAGGTGATTAGCTGTTCAAAATTTCTTCTTTTTTTTGTTTTGCAGCATTGTAAGCTCTGCTCAGGGTTTGTACGCGTCATGTAAATCCTGGATAGTCATAGGGGAAAAACAAATTTCAGATACGGAAAATCGATATTTTCGTTCAAAGTCCTGAAAACTTATTTAAAGTACCGATGCCCCGATAAGTAAATATGCCGATTAATCGGCGAGTCACAATTATTATTTTTGATTCTGCCGATTTCTCGATCATATGTTTTCTCTTATTTTGACTTTAGAAATAGTCGTAAGTTCATTGCTGAGAGTCTATTAATTTTTCTCCCAAGAGAAGTTATTTTCTCGAGTAATTTTAAAATTTCATTCCAGTTTTTGATCCGACTATCACACTATTGTTCATAAAATTACATTATGCAAACTAAACATGAAAATATTAAGGGTAGTTTATCTAAAAGCACTAATGGTTAAGGAGAAAAGTATCATTGCATAAAAGAAGTTGTTGTTGCAATGTTATATACATAGTTAATATATTCAAAATTATAGAAAATTAAAGAAAAACATAAAATAAAAAAAAGTAAATAACATTACTTCAGCCATCAGTCTTCTTTTTTATGTATGTTAATATTTTTTTATAATGAATTCAAAAATAATTAATTTTCTGTTGAATCAAAAATAAAAGTAGATTGTGAAATGTATAATGTAATCATATATATGCAGTTCTGTGCAGATTAATTGGGACCAGCTCAAAAGTTTTCACAAATCTCGTTCAATTGGTATCGGTCAATTTAACAGGGGTTGGTTTTTGGACTGTCCGAAACTGGTTTAGGACAGGATAGGTGGTTTTTAATATAATCAATTCGTATTTACTGCAATATTCACAATGCATAAATATAGATATTAATGAGGTTTAATTAATGAGAATTTTTCTCCAAAAAGCTTAATTTAAAAAATATTTTACTTAAAAAAATTGCCAATAACTATTACATAAAAACTTCCTTATGTAACAGTTGGTTACGTATGATAAAGGGAAATTCACAATGCTACTAAGACAACTAATTTTAGTTTCATTTGTAACAAAGGAATGTTGTTAAAATGTGCAATATTTAGGTGCAAAAAAAAAAAGCTTAATTTTTAAAAAAGTTTTTGCAAATAATATTTGCATGATGTTTTAACGAATTTTTTTTTTTCAAATCATGGATCAAAGAACAAGAAGTTGATGACTAAACACTTACATAATAAAACTTGTGCTATTCTGTTTTTAGTTCATATTGTTAATATAATACATTCTGTAACTAGAAAAAATTGTAATTTATTGCATTTAAGTCAATTTTGAAATATTTATTTTGAACACTTTATTTTGCACACATGCATAAATGTCGAAAAACTTGATTTATTGGGGGAAAACCCTCCTGCGTATAAATTGAAATTTTTAATGAAAAATTTAATTTTTACGCAACTAGATTAAAATTAGCTGCATAAATAAGTTACATTTTTATTTATACTTGAATTGGTCAGATTCTATAAATATGTTAAATAGTCAAAAAATAAAAATAAAAAATAATTTTGACACATTTTGTTCTGTTTTTGATATTTTCTCACAAAATATAGTTTCTCAAAAAATAGTTCTGTACACAAGTGTTTTGAATGGGTGTTAAAAACCTTGCCAACCCTGCTTTCATTTGCACATGTATAAATATAGGGAAATTTGGTTACTATTATCAAAAAATAAATAAATAGAAATAATCTAATTCATACAAATTGAAAGTTTGATCAAGAATTTAACTTCTATGTAACTAGATTAAAGTCAGCTGCACAAATAAGTTGAATGTTCACATTGAATAAATGTTCAATATAAAACATTACTTTGATAGATTTTATTTTGTCTTTGATGTTTTGTCACAAAATACAATTTCCCTATGAATCTAGTTTTGGACAGGACGGTAAAAACCAGGGTTTTTACTGTAGTGTCCCAAACTTTTGCCAACACTGCTTAAGACCCATTGTTATTCCAGTGAACTTTGCCATTCCATGTTAACTGTTTACATTGATAAGCACTTTTATTCTAGGGTAATTCCATATCAAATCAACCAATGGTCAAAACGTCATGTCTTTAGATTTTGCTCATTTTTTGTTCCAATGGAGAATTACCACAACAGAGAAAATATACAAAGTTTTGGATTTTTTCACTCATTTGTTTTCGAGTTATAATATTTTGAAGTTTTGACGAAGTTGAAAATTTTTCCTGACATGTTTTCTTTAAACGGCCGTAATTAAAAAACTATTTGACTCAAAGAGTTAAAATTGGTAGTGTTTTGTTCTGTATTTAATAAGGTTTTATAAAATATATGACATGACCTAGTTCTACCTTTTTCTTTTTTTTAACATTTTTTTGAAAAAAAAATTTTTAATTAAAAAAAACTCAAAATCGAAATTGAAAATTTTTTTGAAAAAAATTTATGTTATTAAGTTTTACTTTAGCAACATTTATGCAAAATTTCATGATGGCATTATTGTGGTATCATAAGAAAAAAAAAATTTCCTCTTTCAACATCTTTACTCATGTAACAATTCATACTGCTTGACCAGCTGGATCATCCAAAGGGGGTGGAGGGATGGCAAAGACTGTGCCATTAAGATTTTTAAGGGGATGTTTAAGGGGCATTTTTCTCTGTAAAGAGGTTTCATCCCTGTGGGGGGGAGGGGGCTGTACAGTATTTGAGGAGGTGTTATTGGCACCCTTGGCTTGATTCCTTTATATATATATATATATATATATATATATATATATATATATATATAGATGTTTATTTATACAGAAATATATATATATATATATATATATATATATATATATATATATATATATATATATATATATATATATATATGCAGGTTTTTTTAAATAGACAAGAATTAAAATTTACTAACTGAAAATATATTAGTCTACTTATTGATGGCAAATGGTCCGTAATCGAAAATGTTGAAATAATTCAGTAAAGCAAAGGTCTCCAATCAACATTTTTTCAATCCTATATTCATGGGTTGATACAGTAGAAGAGCTTGACCATCATGAGTCATGCTTCAGCACCTACATCCCTGCTACCCATCCCCTAAGTAGCCACTCCCACTCATCAGCTGCCTGCTGTAACGAACCCTTAGGCTTTCTCCCCCACTACAGAGGCAATGAAATCTTCAGTACTTTGTTTTTGGACAGTGGCATTCTAAATTTTACTGCTTGCTTTCTTTGAGAAATTTTTTTCCAAGTTTTATTGTTATTTTAATGTTAAATGTATGCATATTTTTGTTGTAAAGAGCCAACTTTCAGTTGAAAATGGATAAACAATGGAGCATATTTTGCTGCAATTCATTTAAAAAGGAAGGACATTGGATGAAAAAAGATCTAAGAACTGCAAGCTTGTGGATGACAATACTAACATATGGCATTGAAGAAGGAACGAAAATTTGTACTGCTTGTCGTATACAATTAAGCAAGCAAAAACATTCTTCAGTTCCTGAAACCGATGATGCTATGAGTGAGTTCAGCAAAGATCCAAAACCAGGCTCTAGTACAGAGGATCCCGAGTTCATGAGCCCTCATAATGGGGATGTAAAGTTTGAAGAAATTGTGGGCTATATTGCTTGTGCCTATGACAGCAAATGGTGGATAGGATATGTAATTTCAAAAGATTAGGCAGAAGAAGAAATCCAGGTTTCTTTCCTTCATCCTTGCGAACCATCATCATCATTCATTTATCCAAGAAAAGCAGACATTTTGACCTTTTCTAAAAATTTTGTTCTGTGCAAATTACATCCTGTCACTGCTACAAGCCAGGGTTGGCAAGGTTTTGGACACTATGGTAAAAACCACGGTAAAAAACCTGGTTTTTACCGTCCTGTCCAAAACCCTTGTGTCCAAAACTGTCCGAAAGTGTCCAAAACCATATTTTTAGAAAAATTGTATTCTGTGAGAAAACATCAAAAACAGAGTAAAATGTATCAAAGGAAATGTTTCATATTGAACATTTATTCAATGAGAACATTCAACTTATTTATGCACCTCCTGATTTTAATCTAGTTACATAGAAGTTGAATTCTTGATTAAAATTTCAATTTGTGTGCATGAGTTGATTTAGTTCTTCTTTTTTTTTTTTTTGATATTAGCAACCAATTTCCTTATGTTTATGAATGTGTACCAATGAAACCAGGGTTGGCAAGGTTTTTACCATCCTGTCCAAAACCCTTCTGTCCAAAACTACGTTTTGAGAAACTATATTTTGTGAGAAAATATCGAAAACAACAAAATGTGGCAACATTACTTTTTTGACTATTTAATATATTTATTCAATGTGAACATTCAAGTATAAATATATATGTAACTGATTTCTAGTTACGTAGAAATTAAATTCTTCATTAAAAATTTCAATTTGTATGCAGAAGTCTTTTCCCCTCCATAAACCAAATTTTTCGACATTTATGCAAAACTTATTTGTAAAAACCATTAAAAAAAATTAAGCTTTTTTTTTTCTTTTTTTTTCACTCAAATATTGCACATTTAATAACATTCCTTTTAGTTATAAATGGAACTGGAATTAGTTGTGTTGGTAGTGTTGTGAACTTCTTTTCATAACTCTACCAACTGTTACATAAGGAAGTTTTTATGTAATAGTTATTGGCAATTTTTTTAAAGTAAAATATTTTTTAAATGAACATTTTGGAGAAAAATATTATCAACTACTCATTAATTAAATCTCATTAATATCTACATTTATGCATTACAAATATTGGAGTAAATAACAAATTTATTAGATTACACCGCTTTTGCTTTGGCATAGTTTTGGACAGTTTCGGACAGTTTTGGACGGTAAAAACCACCTGTCCTGTCCTAAACCAGTTTTGAACAGTCCAAAACCCAACCCTGCTACAAGCAGAACATACCAAGTCTCGAAAGAGGAGATGGGAAAAGCAACTGAAATCTTACATAAGAAGAAAGTATATCTATACTAGGACTTACAAATTGAGTTCTATAGTAGCAAAGTGAGTTACACACATCTCAAACTGCTTCTTAATGGGCTTAAAAAAATATTAAATTTTATATTGTAGCAATTAAATTATATATATAAATAAAACTTAAATTTGCTTTTAAAATATGGCTAAAAAAGCTTCAGTAACTTTTAAATTGAAGTTTTCAAATTTAAATAAAATTTAGATTTTTTATTCAATAATAAATATTTTTTCACCGAAAAAATTGTTTGAACTTGTTAATATGCTTGCAATACTGCCAAGTACTTGTTTTTCTGCGCAATAGTCCCGATTTAAACTTTAACTACTTTCCATTAGAACAAATGTTTTTTACAAATAAAATTGAAGCAACTGTTTGAAAGAGAAATTTTTTTTTCTCCGTGATACCAAAAAATTCCATCATGAAATTTTGAATTTATGTTGCTTAAAGAAGCCTAAGTATCTTGTTTTTTTTTTTTTTTTTTTTTACAAAATTTTTTTTTTTTAATAATTTTTTTTTTTTTTTTTTTTTTTGTAGCTAGGCTTTGTTATATATTTTTTAAAACCTCTTAAAATACTGAACAAAACAGCACAAGTTTTAATCTTTTAAGTCAATTAGTTCTTTGATAATCGCCTTTTAAAGATTACTAAACGATGTAAAATGTATGATGCTTTCAGATTTAAAAAAATTTATAACTTTTTAGAGAATTGTTGAAAAAATTTGAAACTTCAGATTTGTCATCATGGAGGTGTGTATCATAGACAGATTAAAAATCATTACATTCTAAAACATTGACCTTAAAAATTTATTTTTTATTGGTTGATTTGACATGGAATGACCCATTAAAGCACTGTTGAAAGAGGAAAAAAAAAAATATTCTGCATGATACCAAAAGAATGCCATCTTGAAATTTTGAACAAATGTTGCTAACAAAAAGCTAAGTAACATATATTTTTTTCAAGAAAATTAAAAATTTCGATTTTGAATTTTTACAAATTAAAAAAAACTTTTTTATTAAAAAAATTATAAAAAACATTTTTTTTAGCAACTGGGCTTTGTTATATATTTTTGAAAACCTTATAAAAGACTGAACAAAACAGCACCAATGGTAGACTTCTAAGTCAAATAGTACTCTAATAATAGCCATCTTAAGATTTTAATCAATGCAAAATTTCAAATTCCTCCAAAATTAAAAAAAAATGCATAACTTTGCAAAGAATTGTTGAAAAAATTTGAAACTTCAGTTTTTTCATCCTGGAGGTAAGTATAATAAACAGACAAAAAATCATAACAATCCAAAACATCGACCTTCAAAATGTATTTTTTATTGGTTGATTTGATATGGAATGACCCTCAACTGTAATACAGGGAGATCTGGGAGTATCTGTTTGACTAAAACCTTTTACAACTGCTGTTTTCTTTTGTGAAGGTATGAGAAGTGGTGCTTTGAATGACTAACCAACACGGTTTTATTTTTAAGGGGGATAATGCAGCTGTTATTTGAAACGTGGCACTTCTCAATGCTCTATATTTTGTCTACTCTTATTCTGTTTTTCTCCTTTTAGCTTTATTCTGAACTAACTTTGGCAGGGTTGTAGTTCTGGCCGGACAAAACTGATTTTATCCTTCAAGCCACTGGCTAAAACTGGATTTAACCACCATAGAACTGGCCAGAACTAAATTACGTGAAAATACACTTCTAATTTGTGAGAGATGTGTGTTTTGTGCAACTAATAAATCTGTTAGTTGGAAGTTTTTTAATTGAGCACAGCACTTTTAGTTAATTAAATGTAATATTAGAGAAGTAATTTACATTAAGCAGTAGTAGTGAACAAATTTCAACTTTCTTCAAAATTTATAACTGAAATTAATCACAACTAAAGCAAAAGACATGAAGAATACAAAATAGCCTGTAACATAAATATAGTAACTTTTCTGTAGTGTTGCTTTTTAATTTTTAAAAGTGTTTCCCCCCCCCTGTACCTTTAGTTTTGTTTTTTAAAAAATGCCTATATATGTTTTTAAAATAAGCTTTTTTTTTTCTCTCATTTATTCTTCAAAATTACTTGAAATACTTCCAAATACTTTGTACATTTGTGTGGGAGAATTAAATTCTATCTATTCAACTTACAATGTTTCACTCTATTACTTTTTTAATGTTATTGCATATTTTTCATGTAAACCTTATCTTCTAAACATGCTGTAATTTCTACAAACTGTTAAACACACTATTTAGATAAATAATGAAAGGTGATTGATTATGTTGCATTTCTTTTTAATAAATTATTATTTGGTTTTCATTTAAAATTTGATAATTATCTAAATGGTCAAAACTGGATAAAACTGATTTTATCCCTGCTGGTTTAAACCTTTTTTATCCATGGTTAAAACCACTACTGGCCAAAACTCTTACAACCCTGAACTTTGGTCATTTGATTAGGTTTTTATGAATGAATTAATTTGTTTTTCAGCCTCTGCTGTTTTTAGCTTTTACTTTGTTTTAATTTCAGTAATCTTCATTCCTTTGTTTTTTATTTTATCTCGCCTCCTTTTTTGCCTTTCTGCAGCGGTCGGTGCCATTTGCGCAATTTGTTTCCGATTTAAATCTCGGACTCCCCGATATGAAACTTTTGTGTGCTGTTGAGTAAAAATGTTCGTTTTGCGAGGAATTTATTTTTGAAAAATTTGCGAATATGAAAATGTATATTGTTTAAAATCTGTTTGAATACATAACCTATGCTCTATCTTTTGATTCTAATTACAGGAACTGCAATTGCAGGCACTGGGAAGTAAAAACAAAAGAAGATATTTAATTAATTCTTGGAAAGAGTGAAGAAGTAAAATCCAGGAAAGATGAACTCCGTAAGTGAAACTACTTTTGTTTGAATTTTTTCGTTTAAAAACAGAACTGACGCCAAGGTAAACCAATGTTTTGGAATGTCTGCACCTCAGAAGGACATGAGTCACGTCATGGGCATTTTACGGGAGAGAGGAAAAACTTTTTCTGGCTCATACAAAGGATGGGGCGTGCCCTCTTTTAACCCTGGTAAAAAATTGAAAAGGATTTTTTTGAAAAGAATGACATTCACATGGCTCGATATCAAATAGGCTTCCACATACAATGCACTAATGAGCGGAAAGTCACAATTTTTCGACTCAGGTCAGCCTGGCTCTGGGGTGCAGATATTATCTTGAATGGAACGTGGGCTTCTTCAGAGCAGGAAAGAAAATGGCGTTAGAAAGTATTTTGAAATGAACCCTAAGTTTTATGTGTGGAGACTCGCTGAAGTGACACTTGCTGAAAATTAAATTCCAGTTAATCAACCTTTTTTTTCCTCCCTTACATTTTCAATTTGAACACAAACTCTTTGATTTCTTTTCTACGTCACATTCCACAGTTTTGTATTCGAACCAGGGATCACCAATATGTATCGGTTGATGACCATGATACAGTTGGTTCTCTGTTTAACGGCGCTCTATTTAACGACTTTCTCTATTTAACGACGGCTTTTCACGGTCCCGAATGGCCCACTGTAGTGTTAAAAGCATTCTATTTGAGGACGCTTTCTACTTAAGGACAATTTTTTGTGGTCCCTTGAAAGTCGTTAAACAGAGAGCCAACTGTATTTAATAGGATGATATGTATCCAATATTTATTTTGAAAGTATCACGACATCTAATGTTTACGATAGTTGTTTTAGAAATATTTCTAAAAATTATGCAAGTGAAAATTCGATTTTACGATTCTCGAGGGACTGGGTTAAAAAAACCTAAAATACGGGAAATAAATGGCAGCAAATCTGTCGATGGGATTCGTGATCCTGATAACATTAAGCGAATGATAACATAAACCGTGATCACATTAAATGGCGCCTACTGTATATGAACAAAATTAAATTTTATTGATCAGTAGCTGACCTAGCAAACGTTGTTCGGCCATATAAATATTTTACAGTGAAGAATTTGTTTATTAAAAAATAACGAATGCGCTGTAAGTTTGCGGGGATGAGATCTTTGACGCAAAGAGGAATAGAGCGCTGTAGACGATGATCACCGATTAAAAAAAAAACACCAACCACTCATTTTCTCAATACAGTAATACACACGCACACACAAATAGACAAAATTTTTGTATCGTGCAACATATGGAAAGCACTGCTTTGTGATACAAAACAAATGCAGGATAAAATGTCAAAGTGACGCGATGCTCCGGCAAAACATCGAAAACTATGAATGAATTTTAAAAAATTTGTTGCCATCTTCTGTTTGCGTACAAATAAAATGTTTGTAAGAAATTTAAACGAGGCCTTTACAATGAATTTTAACCATGGTTTTCAAAAAACAGTTCTGGAAAGGGACATTTCAAACCAAATTTTCCCATTAAGAAAAATATGCAACACTCAAATTTATGATTGAAAGCTAGTTAGTTATAAGAGAGAAATTCTCGATTTGACTTGAGCGCACTTTTCTTCGTTTGTGAAATCTTTTTCTTCGAATAATTGAAAACTGCAGGTATACTTAAATTGTTCTTTCCGACCCAGAAAAGTTATTTTGTCCTTTTGAGTGCATCATGAAAAGTGCTTTTATTTTTATAAAAATTCCGTTATTCTGACATGATACTTGAAAGCAAACTTTTTCCTGTAATATTATTCACAGTATGTCTGCCTGACTGTTTAATAGTCTTATCAGGCTGGAAATATTTAAACGGAGAAAGCGAAGAGAAATGAATTCACCGAAAGTTTTTCACGATAATTATGATCATACGAGCTACTTTACTTTACAAAAAGTGAAATGTGAGGTGTTGCTTAGGGGAGGCAAATAGTTAAAAACAACCCAAAACTTGAGACTTTAATTCAATCGTTTTTTTTTCTTGCCGTGTCGAGACATTTGTATAGAGTATTAGATAAAGTTTGTATATTGTGTCTTGCAGATGTGTGATTTAAAAAGTAAGAAAATTTATTTAAAATATAAAAAAGAAAATGAATAAATAGAATAAAGTGCAACAATCAAATAATGGTTTCGCTTTAAAAAAAAGCCGAATATCTGCTATTGAATTTTTCACCCTCAGTTGAGTGTGGTCGAAATTAGCCGAAAAAAGCCTGATAACAACCAAGCCTGGCAACCCTGAGCAAGTTTAAAATTTTATAGGGACACTCATTTTCATCTCAAGGGTTGCAAATTGTCTGTGCTATGCTAGTTTCTTTCAGGGCTTAACCTAAGCAAAGTCTGCATTATGAAATGATTTTTTTAATTTGCATTTTTACAGAAAAAACACGGATGTAGATGAATGAGAATAACTACAATTAAATCCGAAATTGCTGTATATATATATATATTAAGAGTTCGTGCAGCTTCAAACTTTCTTGAAATGACGACACAGTTCTTGAGAAAACGCAGCAGATTTATTTACAACTATATACAAGAAATATCGTTAACAACTGCTAAATTAACCATAGCAATTAGGCAAATATCAATTGCCACCACTCAATGGTCGAACACGTATTTACATCAAAATACGCAAAAATACAGCTGAAGGGCTTCACAAGCAAAAACTAAAACGAGACTGACTTCGAACTTGCCGCTTGAGTATTTATAAAACCCCAAAGAGAGCTCTCGAATGTTCCGGAAAATCACAGACCGATCTACGACCATCTCATATTTTCTTTTTATTCCATTCACAAATTTTATCATTCCGAAGTGAGGGGGCCGTATACTTCGGCCGAATGTTATGGGGTGGTATGTACATCACAAAAAGCTATTTACGGGTTACGTTACTAAGATAATTTTAGATAAAAATAATGAAATAAAAGCCAAATTTAGCTAGATTACAACACATTAATCACAAAAATAATTACTATTTACAGAATTGGTTACAATATGTATATACAGAACCACCCACAAGAACTGCTTGTTTAAATAAAAGCTATTATGAGATTTAAAATAAAAATGAATCGCTAAATTATTTAAAGGTATTTTAAAAAAAAATTCTGTAATCAATTTATCCTTTAATGTTCGTTATTAATACTTTATTCTTGTTATTCAATGCACCATAACTTATTACAGATCCTCTTGCCCTATTAGAAGCCCCTGGTCCTCTAACATAATCCATTCCATTCTAAAAAAAAGTTTTACTGTCAAAGATAATGACTAAAAACCCGTACATTTTTAAATGCCGAAGCATTTCAGTTTCTTTGGAGTGAAAACCTACTAAAAATATTTGATTCTGAGTAAATGCTGTAGCAACGATATCAATAATGTATAAAATCAGTTCATTGTATTGGCAATTTGTTTTGGAAGAAAAGAAAGTTTTGATATTTTTCCGAGTTTTGATATTTTTTTTTGTTTTTATCCGAGTGCAATGTACAACATTTTCTTCTTATTTTCTGACAATTTTTAAATGTTCCACTGGATTTTTTTTTTTTTTTTTTTGCTTTTTTTGTTTTTTTCGTTTGACAGAAGGATTATGAGAGCGTGGTTGCTGGGCGAGTTTGGCGATAAACAATAGAGTTGCGGAACTATTTTTACATTTGAAAGATATTATTTGATGTCTTTTTTGTTTGTTTGGCGAAATATTTTAAATTGAAATAAAAACCACTTCACTGGCTAAATAGAGTTTTAAAACAACTGTAAATCTAATTTAATGATTTGACGAAAAGTTTTAAATTCCAAACAAACTTTAATAGGTTTTTTTTTTCTTTGAAAAGGTGTGTACGCATTTTATACAAAGAAAAATGATCGTTTTACATCAGAGGGGGAGGGAGCGTCAATTTTTTTTTTATTCAACGGACTTCCATTACATTTTCAGCACGGGCATCGCTGTGCAGGTACTGCTAGTAATGTATAAAGTCAGTAATTTCCCATTCTAAGACTGACAGTGAAGTATTTTGTGAACCAGCACATGATTCGCTACCCACCATCAAGATACACATTTGGTTTAATTCTTTTTTAGCGACAATTTTCCTCGTTTATTACTCACAGCTTCATTTTTACGGTACAAGGATCGACAGATACCCAGGGGCGCAACCAGAAAATATTTTTAGGGGAGGGGGGGGGCACAATTTTTTTTTCACAGCACTCTATCAGCACTCTCTCTCTCTTTACATCAATACATATTTATTATTATTATGTATGTGTACAAGTTATTATTCTTTGCAAGGTTCAGTCATTAGTCAGGCAGACAAAGTTACTGATCTGGGGGTCTTAATAAGTCAGGATTTAAAGTTTAGCCAACAGTGCAGCTTTGCTAGTAACAAAGCCAATAATAAGATGCTTGGGTTTATCAATAGATCTATTTCGAATGAATCTAAAGAAGTTCTTCTGCCGTTATATAGAAGTTTGGTGAGACCCCATTTGGAGTAGGCTGTTCAGTTTTGGTCTCCTTATCTTAACAAAGATATGAATGTATTGGAAAGGGCTCAAAGGGGGGCTACAAGGCTAATAAATGGACTTTCTCATTTGGACTACGATTCCAGGCTGAGAAGGCTTAAAATGTACAGTCTGGAGCAAAGAAGAGATCGCGGGGACGTGATTCAGTTGTTTAAATTTACTAAAATGAAAGATGTTACGGGGCCGAAGTTCAGCACTGAAAACAGGACGAGGGGTCACTGTTTTAAGCTATTTAAATCTCAGGTTAACATCTACGTTAGGAAAAATTATCATTTTAGCAGGGTAGTGGAACCTCGGAACAGCTTACTGGAAGAGGTGGTCATGAGCAAGGGAGTAGATAGTTTTAAGAGGGCCATTGATCTTCACTGGGGATTGTAAACTGACTAGGACCAGTATAGCTGGGCTGAGAGCCTGTTGCTGGTCGTCACTTTTGTATTTGTATTAATATTTATTTAGTAAAATTCCTTAAAATTGTGTAAGTTTTGCAATTTATTCAAAAACTGTTGCAAAAACATGAATTGTTCTTATGCCAGAATTGAAATCACGTTAAGAATAAACTTTAAAGTACTTGAAACAACAGTACGGCGGTAAGATGTTCAAATTAATAAATGGAAATCAATACTTGTTATTACTTCATTTATTATATTAATGAAATAAATCAAAATGCACACGAATTTTTATCACCAAAAGCTCTAAACTATTCACATTTTTAAGATCATTCTAGGAAAGAAAAAAAAGGAACACATTTAAATGGCATGAAATCACTTAAAAATACAACAAAATAGTCAATAAAATCACTTGCACTTGATGAGTCCTATATACCCACATTGCATATGTGCACTTATAAAATTGTCTTATTGTCTACAATCCCTGCTTACTTCAGAACCATTTCATTTTCTCAAAGCGCGTCCATCTTCGTTCAAATAAAAAAAAAAGATTATTTTTGATAAATGTTCAAATTTGCGTTCTGGGGGGGGGAGGGCACAGGCCCTGTGCTCCCCCCCTGGTTGTGCCCCTGCAGATACCTACTATAATTGGCTATACAAGAAGACAGATTTCGTGCAGAACACGTAGAAGTTTTTGTGGGCTCCATTTGCGACTGCTTCTGTATGTACATTTAAACTATGATTTTTGTATATATTTATCCAAGAATCACACTTATTTTTGCCGTATCAACTAGTTACTCACGCAGAACATTAATGCGATTTCCGTAGCATAATATTCCACATAATGCGAATTCCATAAAGTTGACCAGAGCAAAACCAACGCTGTTTGATACAAACAATGTAACTACTTCTTGACGGGAATTTAAACATGAAAAACAAATCTTTTTTCCCCAGGATTCCCCAAGAGAAAAAAAATTTCCCCAAAGAATTCCCCTCAAAAAACACATTTCCCCAGAATTTCCCCAGAGAGCACCAGATTTCCCCAAAATGGGGAAAATTCCCCCAATCTGGCAACACTGACACATCCTCCGCCCAAGGAAGGGCAACTCTCTATTACCGCGAAAGGAACCGTCCTTTCCCGACTACCTCTTCGACTGGGGCTTGATTTGTGAGCCACGTTGTCTGTCCTAAGAGCTCTCTTTTTTCCAGGGAGATGGCTGTGGAGCGAATCGCGAGCTGCCGTCAACGTCGAAACGGCGATCCGAAGATTCGGAGGAAGAACCTCCCAGGTAAATATCTGCCGATGAATCCTCAGAAAGTATCGGGTGAGTGCAAAAGTTCGTGCGGAGTTTGTGAACGAAAGTCATACAGTGATTAGGCAAGTAAAACTCTTTATTCAATCGATGATATATTCTCCATCGTTGTCTATAATCTTCTTCCACCGTTCTGGCAGCATACGGATGCCTCGATCCTAAAAACTGCGTGGTTTAGATTGGAAGAACGAAGACACGACGTTTTGTAAGGCATTCAAAGAGTCAAGTTTTTTTCCATTTAAATGATTTTGCAATGACCGGAATAAGTGATAATCCGATGGTGCGATATCAGGAGAATACGGTGGATGAGTTAGGACATCCCATTTCAGGCTGTTCAGTTTGCGTAGCGTCTGTCTTGAAACGTGTGGTCTAGCGTTATCTTGTTGAAAGACTACGCCTTTGCGATTTGACAAACTTGGACGTTTCTGTTTGATTTCTCGGTTCAGATTAGTTAATTGACCACAGTACTTGTCCGAATCGATCGTTTGGCCGGCGGGGAGAAACTCAAAATAAATTATACCCTTGCAATCCCACCAAACACAGAGCATCACCTTCATCGGGTGCAAACTGGCCTTTGCCATTGTTTGCCAAAGTAATCTTTCTCGAAGCAGTTTGTACCTGCACAAATTATTTCGATTGGAATGAAAGCTGCACATGTCACCTTTCCAACGATCTGACTTACGTAGGTAGTGGTATTAATGACAACACGTTACGCCCGTTCTAACGCCATCTATTGCAACTCCGCACGAACTTTTGCACTCACCCAATAGTTTTTAATATTTCGATATTTAACAGCGTTTCTGAACTGTTTTCTTCTTATTTTAATCGGCATTACTATATATTACAGTAATTTAAGTTTCATAAACAATCGGCCAATAGCGCTTTTAAACGATCCAGAAAACCTGGAAATTCAGATATCTCGAGGATAGCGATGGTCCCAAACTTCCCGGATAATTGGTTCTCTACTGTATATCCGATATTTATTTTGAAAATATAATGATATTTTGACATTTTCTATATTTTTCCAAATACAACTTTTTCAATAAAAAAAAAGTACGTAAATCATATTAATATTGTTCATTTTTCTTAAAAATAACCAAAAAGTTATGTCCTATATTTTATGATGTATTTATACATCATTAATATAGCAAAGTAATATAATATTCCTTTTTTACTTGTATTTTATATTCAAAAAATTATTAGTAATGTAATAATTTTAATTCATAGTAAAATTGCCTAATTAAATATTAAACATTGCTCAGAAAAAAAGAAAATGTCTAAACACTGTGCACCGACTAATGCATATTATTATTTCTGAATCATATACAACTGTAAAAGTAGCTAATAGAAGATGTTAAATGAACTCCATTAAAATGGATGGAAATGTAAAACGAAATATTAGACATAAATAATGAAAGAAACCTTAATTTTAAGTCTACATATTGTAATAGTAATATGAGAAACTAACAAGTGATTTGACCATGCATTTACTATTTTGAAGACTTTAGTTTGTTTTGGTTGAAAATATCGGATATAATATCAAAATATCCGATACATACCAAACTCTCGGATATTTTCGATATTTTCAAAAAATATCATATTTTCAAACCCTGATCTTAGTCAAGTCCCACACATTGGGATTTTAGTTTTATTTTTATTGATTGATTTTATTAAATTTATTTATTGATTGATTTTTAAGTTCTTTATTTTATTTTTTTTATCTGTTTATATTTTATTTCATTGATCTATTTAGGCTGTGTGTGTATGTTATTGACATAGCTCATAACTTTTCTAATAAAATAATGATAATAATAAAGTAATTAAAAATAAATAAATACTCAAAAAAACAATCTGTTTTAAAAAAAATAATTAAATTAAAACGATAGCTAAAAATGAAAAAAGGAAAGAGCGTTGAGATTTTCTTTGGGGGGGGGGGGGATTTCTGCCGTTAAACTTCGGGGAGATCGGCACCCTTGTGAAAGTAACTAGTTCAATGTTGTTCTTTTTTTCTGCTTGAATTTTAAGGGATTATTAGCACTATTGTTTGTAGAAACGCATCAGTATTTCTGTGTTCTAATTGAGCACACACATTTTATTTGTATTACTATGAAGCATAAATTTTGAGGTTGTTTGTCCCTTTAAAAAATACCCATGTATCGGTATTTTATGATCACTAATCACAGTTCTCAAAAATCAGCATAATCTTCAATGAAGTCGACTTTATTTGCGATTTAATAAAAACTGACAAATGTGACAGTCTTTTTAGTGTAAGGACTCTAAATTTTGGGAAAAAGGGTTTTGAGGGGAATTTTTTGGGGAAATTTTTTTTTCTTGACGAAAACATGGGGGGGGGGGGGGGTAAACCTCGGGAAAAAAATAATTGATTAAATTTGCGTCTTGACATCTGGTAGTTACATTGTTTGTATCAAACGGTGTTGGTTTAGCTTTGCTCAACTTTATGGAGTTAGCATTTCGTATTAAGTGGAATAGTATGCTACGGAATTTGCATTAATAGTTTTGCGTGAGTTATTAGTTGATAAGTGAAACAGATAAAAATATGTGTGATGAAGAATGTTCTTGGATAAATATATTCAAAAATCATAGTTTATGTGCACATACAGAAGCAGAGTAGTAAATGCAAGTAGAAAATAATACAGTAAAACCTGTAAAGTTGACCACCTTTATAAGCTGACCACCTGTCTATGTTGACCACTAATGAACACCAAGTTTGGTTTGGAGTATTGTAAAAATCCCTTTGTAAGTTGACCACTTGGATTGTTTTTTAAAACTTAATTTAGCAAATTATTTTATTATTTTTTTATAGCTTTCCAAGAATATTTTTGATGCCAGACCAGCATTTTACCAACTAAATAAAACAGCAGCATAACTAAAGCTCCTTGTAAGTTTAACCCACATTGGAAAAATACTAAGAACCCTTTTATTCTCCAAACTTGTTTTTCTTTTGTTGTTCTATTTGAGATTACCTTTTGTACTCTCTGTTTAATGAAAACATGTGTCAGTAGAAAAGTACAAAGTATTTTTTTTTCCAGTCGCAATATTATGTGGCAGCACTGGAATTGTGCTAGAGTAAAAGTTACTTGCATTGCAGTATTTCTGGTGCAAGGGATTAAGAACTAGGACATTTATTTTCAACTGCCTTTTAGAACTATTAAGAGTCCAGCTTGTTGCTCTTTGTGTTATAGTTTTACATAAAAGATAGTTAGTTGAACTTGAGATTGATAAAAAAATATGAAGTATGAAAATTAATTGAAAAGGGAGAAATCCAGAGAAAATTAGCTGACACATATGGAATTTCCAAAACTACAAACTTCAATAGGGAGTTATTTTGTTGAAAAGTAGGTCATCATGGTTATAAATGTATATGAGAAAAAAAATAATAAGCAAAAAATTTGTTATTTTTGATTAGCAATAATTTTTTAGGAACTATTAATACCAAATAACTTTTTATAATAATATTATCATAAACAATTATCATAAACAATGATTTATTTTTATTTATTTATTTTTTGATCAATTTACTGAAATTTTAAATTTACATGACACATTATACGTCATTCTGAGAAAATAATCTCTAAAAATATTTGAATAGCATTTTAAATTATTGTTTCAAAGTAATGTTAAACAATGAAAGTGAGTTGAGCGGAAAGAGTAAGTGTCAATTAGTCAAAAAAAGAATACTTGGTGCAAGAAATGACAAAAAAAAAATCATTACCCCTCTTCATAAGTTGACCACCTGTATAAGTTGACCACCAAAGTACTGCACTGCAAGTGGTCAACTTACACAGGTTTCAGTGTATTAGATTATTTCTTATCTCTCGGTCAGGCGCTCGTATTTATGACTAGTGACACCCGCACGGCTTTGCCCGTAGTAGAAAATTTAAAGGTTGTTTTGGTTCCCCTGTATGTTTACAAATAACGCACGATGAACTTCTCGCCAATCGGCTTGCCCACGTTACGGTTCCACATTATGATAACTTGGTCATTTAGTGGTCCATCTTAGGATAATTTTGCTCGGGAAAATGTTCTTAAAATTGGAATAGAAAAAGAACAAAATCGAATTTGTGAAAAATCACTTAGAAGTGCACACCTCCATGCTACAAACCGATTCTTTGCCAAATTTCATGAAAATCAGTCGATCGGTCTAGGTGCTATGCGCGTCACAGAGATAATGACAGAGAGGGAGACTTTCAGCTTTATTATTAGTAAAGATAAAAAAAAGATAAAGACAAAAAAAAAAAAAAAAGAGCAGAAATGGGAAGGAAAAAAAGTTGGGGAATTTTATAAGAAAATTTGGCTATTTGGGGAGAAAATTTTTTTTCAAGAGACAAAAATATCAGAGGAAGTCGATTCATTTTATGAAAATATTAGTGAACAAATAATTTTTGAATTTCGAGAATTTTGATTGAAAGCGTCACTGTTTGGGGAAAATTTGGAAGGGAACTGGGGAAATCTGGATTTGACCATCTGGCAACACTGCTAGAAAGATTGAAAATGACGGTACACCTGAAAAGAATGAAGGGGCCAGTGTGCCCTCGTCCTGATTTCCCAGTAAATTCTTGGTGAATTTCTTCCTGAATGAGTCCATTCAGAGGCTCCGCAGAACTCCTCTGATGAATAAATAAGAACCGAATGCATAAAAATCTCTGTGATGTTAGGGCCCAACACAGGCTGATTTTACTACCGTTTTTCGGTACCTTCACAAAAATCTTACTTTAAAATGGGTACTTTTGCAAAAATCAAGTTATAAAATCGGCAGCGTCACAAAACTAACTTTGAAAATTGGCACATTCTAGAAACAGTATTAAAAAGTTGGAAATTTTACAAAAAATCTGTATTTTAAAATATAAAATTTGTTTTTCTGTTTAAAACAGTTTACTCATAAAATGAAATGCTAAGGTGATTTATATGAACAATCGCTTAGGTAACAACTTTTTCATAGTATTACACTCATTTTTAGCTGTTTTTCGCCAAATTGCATTTACGCACTTTTTGGGGGATGATAATTTCCTGAATTGTACACAGTACAAAGCCTATTGAACTGAGATACAATGGTATTTTCCCTACCTCTTAGCCCTCCCCCCCCCCCCCCAAAAAAAAAAAGTTTGAAATAATAGTAAACGACTGTTGAACCTTTCTAACAACCATTTAAATTGCTCTAATTTTCTTAACAAAAAGTAGAATGTGCCTTTGAAAGATCCGAAACACAATGCTAATAAAAAAAATTTTTCACAAGAATAGATGATTGATACAGTACTTTCACAAGAATAGGTAGTGAGAAAAAAATCCTGGATTTGCCCCTGGATGTTGTCTCTACAGTGGCCGCCGCGTACATGAATCCCATTTGCTCCAAACAGTTTTGATTTCATAAAGCGGCCGATTCGATAAAGCTGGATTTGTTCTGTTTTTGACCATTTGATTCCTTAAACAGGGTGTCTATCCACTTGGAAAACATGGTAATGTTAAGGAATTTTTTTGTACTGGAAATGTCAGGGAAATTCACTTCTGTATGTAGAAAACCTGGAATTTTTTAAAAAATTATAACCAGTTTCGAAGGATTTGTTTTCCTTTTTTAAGTTTAGTAAAATTAATTTATTCAGAAATTCATGCAACTTGAAATAACTAAAAAATATACATACAATGAGATGTATTTGATGCTTAACAATTTAATGGAGCAATTTCTTACAAAAATCTAAAAGTTTCTCCGAAAACGAAAGCTTAAAAGTTTCCCGAGAAACAAAGTCTGTTTTAAGGATGGATGGATGTAATTGAAATTTACATTAAACAGTGATATAAACGTAAGGTGTATAAAATGTGACATAAGCGCAGTCAACCCTTAAAAAAATAGCGAAAATACGTAAACTAACCTCTAAAAAATGACATGGAAGAATTTTGTTTGGGGCATGGAAAACCTGGAAAAGTGAGGGAAGTTTTAAAAAATTTTTTAGGGTTTACACCCTGATTAAAGCGGTTGATTCAATTAACTGGTTATTCAACTAACCGGCGTCCACTGTACATGCCAAAATGTAAAATGCAAGTACAGTCGGACCTCCATATATCGAAGTAGCAAATTGCCGAAAAAAAATCGATATATAGAAATTTCGACTTATAGAAACAATCTTATTTTATCGTACAAATCTCCTAAAACACTAAGATTAAAGCTAATTTTCATGTTATGAGACCCAATTTTCTCATTTATAAGAGCATCGGATTAAACAAAAGTTAATAATTAAAACATTAACAAAAATTACATTTTTGCGCTTTCATACATCGTCATTCTTCGGCAATTAACTTGATTCCCAACATTAGCGTTGTTTCGTTTTGACAATGTAATCGAGAGAAAAGTTTTAAAAAAAATCTTAACTTGAATGATTTTTACTGAAGCTAAAAAGACTGGGAATGATAATCAACAGACAAAAGGAATATTTTGAAACTGGTTTTACAGTGTTACTGGTCACAACTTAGATTTGAAATATACTTGAGGGAATTTAAGAACTCCAGAACAGAACAACGACCTATTTACACAGCCCTCAACCCCAGATTCCTTAGGAATTTTGCAGCAACCTTTAGTGAACATAATTTTCTCCCCTAATTTTCGTTTTCACGAGACAAGCAGCCTGAAATTGAATCAAAATCTAGGAATGTCTCGAAATGTTTCCGATATATAGAGACTTTTCCGATATATAGAAACAGTTTTTCTATGTAATGAACATAGAAATTTGCTGCGATATCGATATATAGAACATTTCGATGTGTGGAAGTTCGTTATATGGAGGTTCGACTGTATCTCTTTGGAAAAGAGATTCCCACCCTTTGGCGTGCGGGCAGTCGCCATGATTTCGCATTTTGGATTCCATGCAACCACAGTAATAGGAAGATGTAGATGAAACTAAAAGGAACAAAACAATTTTTCATGCTACAGGTAAGCAGGAGTGAGGAAACTTTTCTCTCTTCGTAATGCAAAATACGTCAGGGGCCAATACGTCCCATTTTGTCCTTCTAGGTACAAGGTTCAATATTTACACTTCTATGAGGCTAGTGAGTGGCGCAGCAAAGCGAGGGGAGGGCGGAGGTTTGGGGTGAAAACACCCCCACCTATTGCTTTTAACATAAATGCAAATTCTTGTGCCGTATTTTATGCATATGAAAGGGTTGTTTTGATCAAAGAAAATCCTTTCTAAAGGTATTTTTGATCAAAAAACGCCTTTCAGAAACAATTTTTGATTAAAAAAAAAAACCCTCCAGAAGGTATTTTTGATCAAAATATCTTCTCCAAAAATATTTCTGGCTGCGCCAATGGGCTAAGACTAAATGATTAAATAAGCAATCAAATACGGTCATATTATAGAAAGTTCCTTTCCTTTCAGTTAATTATTGTTCGATTCATTGAATAACAATCTGTGCACAAGGTCAACGGGCCCCCGTCGTCTTTCTAGTGTCAAAGGTTTGAACGAAACCTTTCTGTTCTACCTCGGGGCCTCTTTTTTTTTTTCGAATTTTCTAATTTTCTCAACCATACAACTTGAAAAATTGCTTTTGTATCAAAAAAGAAAGTGAGAGAGCTGAATTCAATCCTTTCTAAAAACAACCATTTTGTCTTTAGGAGAAGAGTGGAAGCTTGTCACGACGCATCTGGGGAAATGAAACTCCATCGCGCCGTCCGATGCAGTGACCGGTGCGCAACTCTGGCAATCTCAACGGCCGAACCGAAAGACCTTGGCATGCGAGATGAGGCAGGGTGGACCGCCTTGCATGCGGCCGTCAGGTGGGGATCTGCAGAAGTTGTGAAAATGTTGCTGGCAGCTGGGTCCAGCAGCCACCTCGGAGCCACACACCCTCTTCTCGAGATACAGGACAATGAAGGGTACACCGCCTTACATGTGGCTGTTAATTGTGGGCGCCTCGAAGTGGTCGAAATGTTGCTCGCAGCTCGCACTGACATTAATCCCAGAGACGCCAACGGACGAAAGCCCCTCGTAGACATACAGAACGAACGCGGGAGGTCGGCCTTACACGAGGCGGCAGGTGGGGATTCCCCAGAGATGGTGGCAATGCTGCTGGCTGCAGGGGCTAATACGCATCTTCAGGACAAGTGGGGCCAGACTGCGCTTCACTTCGCCCTCAGCTGTCGCAAGGAGCAGATTGCAGAAGTCATCTGCGATGCCGATGATAGAAACGTTCTTCGGGATCACTATGGACGGACCGTGTTGCATTTTGCTGCAACATCTGGAATGCAAACTATTGTGAGAAAACTTCTGTCTTCGGGGCCTCTTCGGAAAACTCTTCCTTCGGGAAAGGAATCGACTTCGAATGCGGCGGAAGGGGAAGGAATTGCTCTCTCGGCGAGCAAGCAGGACCTGGTCGACGTACGGGACAAATACGGAATGACTGCCCTACACCTGGCTGCACAAGGTGGCTTCACAGAGATTGTTGAACTGCTGCTCGCAGCAGGGACAGATCCCCTTCTTCAGACTAAACGAGGCCAAACGGCGCTCCACATAGCTATCGATGAGCACCGGGAGCACATTGCAGAAATCTTATGTGGTGCCGAGGATGGAAACCACGGGCAGGATCAATATGGAAGGACCACCTTGCATTACGCTGCGAGGGCAAAATTCAAACGTACTGTGAGAAACCTGTTGTTTAACGGCGAGCATCCTCACACGATGGATAACGAAGGAAGTTCTCCTCTGCAGTTGGCCTTCGTAGCCAACGGGGACAATAGCGTGGCTGAGATGATCATTTCTTTTATTGCCTGGAAGGACATTTCGGTGGATTGGAAGAGTTGGAATGCCCGTAGAGTCGAGATCTGCAAGAAGCGAATGGAAGAATGTTTTTCGGAGATCCGGCGAATGAAAGAGACGAAAGTGCTCGGTCGCAATATCACCTATTACGATGTTGCGGCGAGGCATGTGGGGAAGGTGGCCGACTATCTGGAGAGCCCGGAGTTCCGGGATGCGTTGCTGGGGGGTGGTTTTGCGCGGGACTTCCCCAATTATGCAGACTTCATCGACTTCAAAGTGAAGAAGGCTGAAAGGAGGAGAATCTTGAGGGCTCCCTGCCTGAAATGCTTCGAGACGTTGTTCGGGAGTCTCCCTCCTTTGCCGGGAACGATCCTGTACGACATATTAGCCTATTTGAGTGAACGAGATATGCAGAACGTCCTCGCAGCTTTTAACTGTGATGTGCTTGACCGGAGGGCTTTTGAAGCTAGTGGAGCTGTCCTCTCATAGCTTTGAATATGGTTTGGTCGCTTTAAATACGAAACGGAGTTATTTTCATTCTGAAACAAAATAATTGTTTTTCCTTAATCCTTAAGACTAATCATTTGTTTAATTGTTGATGTCTTTAATTTGAAACAGTATGAACCTGTTATTATTTACTCTACCCTTTCTAATGTTCTGTAATCATAGTACTAACTAAAAAAAGAGATTTAATCAAACAGTATAAATTTGACTTATAGATGAGCGTTTCAAGCACGCCTTAGATATTCTCAGCTAAATTTTATCATCGGAAGATTAGAGTTAAATTTTGTAAAAACAAAACCGTTGCATGCGAAATAAATATTTTTTCCATATTTGCAAAAAGTGGCAGGGACAGTTTTTAGTGTACTCCCTTCTCCTACCCTCTGGCAGAAACAACCATCCCTGTTAAGTCCATAAAAGGGCTGTCCAAAGGTGGTGCTGCATTTTTTTCCTACAAATTTGGCCCCCTGCCCCCTTTTGTCTCAAAGTGTCACAATTCTTGCTCTTCTCACAAAGCTCATGTTTTATTAGCTGAATGCCATAACTACTGCAGGCCACAAACAAAACAAATATTTGTTTTTGTATCTGTTTCTATCTGTCAAACCGAATTTCTCAAGAAATTGACACTCAAAACAAAAAAAAAAGTCTAACGAATATGCGGGAGTTTGAATGTTAATATCAACATCTAAGTCTTGATTCTCAATAGCATAGTTTTGGAAAAATAGATTGAGCACAAGTGTATTGTGTGTTCCATTGATTTTACACACATTGTTTTTCGATGGCAGAATCTGGTTCCTCTTTCTTTTTTGTAAAATTTTGGTTTGCATTTAATCCTCTATTCCTAATACTCATAAGTGTCAATAAGTTTTCTTAAGTTCGTTAGTGTTTGTACTTTTTCTTTTTTTTTTTTCTAAAGAATAATTTTATTTTTGTAAATATTTATTTCCTGTTTTTGGTGTCATTTTTGTCATCTAGCTAGGGGTAGAGAAGATGATATTTCTGCAAATGCCTTTTAATAATTATAGTCCGGGCCCGACTAAGGCTTTTGAGGATACTGGGCATGAGCTTCATTCGATGAACCCCCCTACCCTTATTTATACAAACTTTCAATAAAATATTTTGATACTTCACGCTAAATGGGGAAATGTTTGCTTCAACGAAAGTATTATAATATACGTATGTTGTTGTCAAACTTTTGCCTGGTAACAATAAGACATAAATATCAAAAATATCTCTGAAAAACATTTAAAATGCAATAAAATATGGCATAATGTATGGGGAGCCTTACCGCCCCCCCCCCCGAAAAAAGAGAAAAATACCCTCCTAGCAATTTCAATGCCGCAGTCTACCCCATGACCCCTCCCTCCCTTTATGTGGGCACCTGGTTAAGCCTGGAGTGGCTACAGGATTTGTGAATTTTAAGTAGAATTTTTTTTTGTGTGTGCTGGACTTAATATTTGACTTCGCTATGGTGCAATTTGAATTCATTCCATTTTAAAAACTTTGGCTTCAGATTTGGTGTCCCCCCCCCTTAATATTGGTACCCTGGGCCAATGGCCCATGCCTTAATCTGGCCTTGATTATAGTATACTAAATTAATGCATTATGCAACCAACTCTCTTCCCCACGAGTTTTCTGCTCAAACAGTTTCCGTATCATCTCATGGTTGCGGAAAGAGATAGAAAGGATAAATTGTTTCTGTCATCCTGTTAAAAATAAAGTCGGTTGAGAATGGTGGAAATTGTATGTCTAAGAATAAAGCCTTCTAAAATTACAGTATAACTCTCTAAAAAAGAAATTGTAATGGTGAGTTGCGATTTTTCTATTTTATTTTTTCGTTTCAGATGGTAAAAAAGTTTATAACAAGTGCAGCAAGGAGTGCACTGTGTTTGAAAGTTACGGACTGTCCAAATAAATAACGTCAGAAAACTGTGATGTCACATTTTTTGTTATCCTCAACCTCAAAGGGTGACATTATTTGTGAGGGAACCCTCCTAACTGAGCATTTCAATTTACTTTTTAATTTTATCCGTATTATAGCTCATGTATTTAGAATCGGCATGTCAAGGCCAAATATCTTTTCCACAATAAAAGTTAGGGGCAAAAATGCAAAAGTACATCAACTATGGGCAAGTGCACCTGTTTTTACGTGTGTTTGACAGTAATCCTAAACTCAACAGATTTTATGTGTAACTTCGGATTGTTTGGTTCATAACTGGTTGTAAAAGTTTTTCCACTCAAAATAATGAAAACGTGATTCAAAACACTTAGAAGGGGAAAAAAAGCATTCCATAAACCCTATTTTTGTGGAAATAAAACTTTAAACATCAAGAACTCACAAATGTTTGGGCTGAAGAGTAATTATAATCAATATTAAAAAAGCATAATTTTGCAGATAATGGTATACATGGGTTTCAGGGTTACAAGGAAAAATCAGTTGAGGACCCTCTTGATATCTCTCAAATTTTCTTCACATCAATTAATTTATATTTTGGCGCTAAAAACGGAGCTCCTTAACATATTTATAATATTTCACGAAATTGTTGTGCTTTTTATATGTCGTTGTTTACCTTTAACTTGTACTAATAAAATAACTTTTGCATTGAGTTTGAAGTTAGTTTTTATGTCATTTTAAGCATTACACTTTCAATAACAATAAACAGAATTCTGCAGAGCCTGACTATGGTTTTTGAAGATACTGGACACGAAATTTATTAGATGTCCCCCCCCCCCTTCATACTCATAATCTCCTCCTATACTTTATAATAAAGCAATAAAATATTTGGATACTTGCGTATTAATAAACAATGCTAAATCTGGGCAGATCCTTATCTATACTAATATTATAAAGAGAGAGGGCGGATTTTTGTGTGTTTGTATGTTCGAGGTAATCTCCGGAACCACTGCACCTAATGGAAAAATTCCTTCACTATGTGAAAGGTGCTTTCGTATTGAGTGACATAGGCTATAATTCGAAAAAATCCGATAAATAGTTCTTTTTTTATTCCAATTAAGGCCCAAATTTCACATAAATTCCCGAACAAGGAGTGAAAAATTACTTGTTGCGGAACTATTTTTGCATTTGAAAGATATTTTTTGATGTCTTTTTTTTTGTTTGTTTATTTGGTTAAATTCCAAAGAAATTTTAATAGTTTTTTTTTTTTTTTTGAAATGGTGTGTATGCATTTTATGCAAAGAAAAATGATTATTTCAGATCAGAGGGTGAGGGGGCGTCAATTTTTTTTAATTCATCGGACTTCCATTAAATTTTTAGCAAGGGCATCCCTGTGCGGATACTTCTAGTGTTACAATAAACGTACAATATAAAAAGTAGAAGTGATATAGTATGTACGATAATCAAATATTGCAATATAAGATTTCGTCAAAATTTCCCATCAACCTGATTTAAATCAGTTGAATTTTTTAAATCATTAATTTAAATTATGATGTTTAAAATTTAAAATTTTTTAAGTTCAGAAGAATTAATTTGAAAATCAGAGTATTTTTATCATTAGAAATCATAAACAAACAAATATTTTTTTAACAATTTCACGAAAAGAAGAAAGAATGATTCACACACACATATTGTTGTTAAATGAAGTGAATTGAAACTGAACAGAAATAAAAAAAAAAAAAAAAACATTGTAGCAATGAGATAAAAAAGAAAAGAACTAGCAAAGGATATATGAAACAAGATGCTAAATGAAACTAAGCATAATAAATAGGATTGGATATTTCTCTGTTTGGAGTTAAGCTATTTAATTACTCATTTAAAAATAAACGTAACATAATGTCTGCTTTTCAGTCTTTGATGAAATTCATCTTAGACGTAAATTCATCAAAGAACGTTCACTATTTTCTATTCATTTTGTCCTACTTTAAATTATTTTTTTTCCCTCAAATAATAGCTCTTACATATGCAAAGTTTATTTCATGTGAATGCTCAATGTAGTTATTCAATATATACCAAATGAAAAATAATGTATAATGCCTTATTTTTTTCTCATTGAGTAACTTTATTCTTTCTAACAACTTGTGGCGATTAGAATTTTATCACTTTTATGCATTATCCAATTTAAGAATCGTAGCAATCATCAACGCAATTTATTGTCCTTAAAAAATAATAATAATAAATAAATTCATCCATTTATACTAAATGTTTAAAAAAATAATCAATTTCTTCTTCTCTTTCCTTCATTAAGTAGCGCTGTCTAATGTAAATAATCATGTATGCAAGAGACAAATTATTTTTTTCCTTTTTTCTTCAACGTAAACAATTGTTTTAACCTATTTAGTATTTAGAAAAAAAAAATAATAATAAAAACAAAAAAAAACATTTATTTTGTTTAAGTAATAAAGCATTACAAAAAGAAATCTCCAAATTGTGTCAGAAATTTTTTTTTTTTGTTGACTACTTGTATAGTTGTTCGCTAGATGGCAGCACGAACGATAAATTTCAAAAATCGAGCGCTGATGCATAGAAGTAGAAAGAACGTAGTCTCTTGAAAGCGAAGAAGTACGAATTCGGAGTTCCGGAGGTACGATTTTTTAATACTCTAATTACTCTATTTTTTGTTTCGTTTGTATTCCATGAAGCTGGAATTGTTGGAACAAAGTTCATTCATTATTCCCGTCCCTTTCTTGAAGGGCCGACGAGAGGCTATGTCAACCTAATCGGAAACTAGGGACCAGGCTGTTGAGGGGGCCCGATCTAGGCTCGGAATAGTATAAATTTTATAAATTTAAATGGTAGAAGGGGGGACCAATCTGACATATGGCTCATCGTAGCACTCGACGACCCTGCTTTCGTGTCCCGTTAGAAGTGTGTGGCGCTTTTTTTTTTTATGGACCTCAACTTTCCCTAATCTAATGCTGCTAAATTTTAGAAGGCCATAAATTTCTCACAGATTATTCCTAATCCCCCCTCCCCTCAAATAACGAATGTTTAAACGAGTGATTGTTTTTAACTGCTGTAATGTAACCTGTTTAAACGGTTTTAATTTTTTTATTGTTATAAAATTAAAATTATTATTTTTTATCATTATTTTGAGGTTTTTTACTTATCTGTTTCAGCGCTTCCAGGTAGTAATGTGGTTTTTTTCATCTTGAGTTTTGAAACTTCATTTTTGGAAGGAAAGAATCCTCCAACAACTTTACATTGTTCGAGATTCAACTAATCATTTAATATCAATCCAAATAAAATAAAAAATTCTCCCCTCTAGATCTTCGTTTTGAAAGAGATTTCTCATGATACGGAATCCGCTCATTTGGTTTACGAAAAGTTTAGCTTATGTTTTTGTTACATAAGCTAAATCTTTTCTTTTAGCTTATGTAACAAAAGGGGTTTTCTTTTTGATATTTTCTGCTTTCAAATGAAAATTCAAAAGCGGATTTTAAATTCTTGGAAATATTATTTACTTGCGTAGAATTTCAGTTCTCCCCCTCTTTTTGCCCCCCGAGTGAGTATCATTGTTTAATGAACAGTTGTTCCTCCGTAGCTCTGGTGGAAGCTTCGTCTTCTAAGCCAAAGATGGTGGGTTCGATTCCCCGCAGGTGCCTTGGGTGTTATTTCCTTCTCTTGTGAGTAAATCTTTTCTGTCTGTGTGCGGAGGCAAGGCTCTTGGCAAGCGGTCCTATGTATGTAATGCTGTAGCTTCTAAATAAATAAATTTATAGCGTGCGTTATTTCCACTTTTTTTTTTATTTTTTGTGCGTATGTGCGTGTGATTTTTTACATGATGATACCATTCCATTTTTTTTAAACCCAAACTAAAATCAAACTAAATTACCCAATGCTTACATTCGACGAACCTCCCCGGTTGACCGGTTGCTAACCGCAACGTTCTTGAGAGCTACCGGTTAATAAGTGGTTGCTTCCGAGTAGAGTCCCTATATGAAAACGTAGTTTTCAGAGTTGCGACAACAGCTACGCTCGGAAAGCGCGACCGGTTATAGGGGGAAGATAGGGTTGCCGCCGAGCGAAATGGGAAGATTGGGCGCCGAGCATTTTAGGGGCCGGGAACTTTGGCCGCCGGCCAGCGAATTTTGAAATCCTCTCAATTAAAGGCCAATTCACATGGCGACCGAACCGTCCGTCCGTTCCGATATTTTTTGCTGCCAAACTGGTTTTCGGAATCCGTTGCCATGACAGCACGCCGAATTTCTCGGCTCCCGTCACGTTCTGGCGATGCTGGATTTTGACGGCCGTCCGATTCGGGGAGCGAATGTGATAGCCAAACAAAGGAGAGACGCCGTTTTTACTTTTGCGGGAATATTTCTCGTTTTGTTTACTGCTAGTTTCGTACAAAATTTGTGGTTATTTTTCAAAAGACAGTTGATGTTTTTCAAAATGAGAATGCCTTAGAAGTTATATGAGGGTTATTACTCAATTATCTTTATTTTGAGTGGAATGCTTAATTAGATATAATTACGTGAAAATTTAGTTTTGCAATTTGTTTTTTCGTTAAAAAATAATTCCACAGCTCATAGTAACTTGCAAAACCAGCTTCTAACGCTAAACATTGGCAGTGGGACCATTAACGAAACCCATTATTATTATTATTATTATTTTTCAATTAATCAGTAGAAGTTTTTGAATCTTTGTTTGAATAGTCATTGTTTCGAAATGTCATGAAGTAAATCATATTTTAACCAAGAAAAAAAATCATACAAGTTAAATCTTTTATGGTTACGCGTTAAAATGTCGTCAGATCCTAATGATATTAAACTGTCTTAAACATTTGCTGGACTTTTCAAACTTTTGAATAAATAGGCTTTGCCACGAACTTATTCATGAATATAATATGTGCTATTTTGTCAGAAATATCCTGACATTTTCAAAAATTGTCACTTTTTTGAATTTCTGGATAAACATAATAATCGAATTCTTTTGTAGCTTTTGTCATTTTAAGCGTATGCTTTAGCTCACTTCCCAGTAAAAATTTAGTTACGCAACATATTTAAGAATCCAACAACAAATTGAAGAAGTCAAAGTTTTTTTATCGATTATCCTGAATCGTAAAAAGAGGAAATTTGTACCCAAATTTATCTTAATATAAATATTTTAAGAACACTGTTTGTAAATTTAAGAAATAAATAGTAATTCAAGTGAAAATCCATGTTAAAATATAGAGAAAACTCCTTTATTTAAAGAACAATGTTTATATATTTTAGGGTTTTTTTTTTTTTTTTTGCTATTTTTAACAACATTTTTTCAGTTCTTAAGAGCATTTTTATAGATTTTTTAGGCCATCAAAGTCCGGGACCTAATCATATAACGCTCAGTTATTACTAAACGATTGAAATATTAGACCAAAATTTTTTTTAAATGTTTTAAGAGACGAAGAGTGCTCTAGCTTGAACTTATATGAAATATCAACACCTATTGTAGTAGCATCGAATCGAAGTTTCATCTGTTGCATGCCTAGATTAATTTCAAACTAAATAGATTTTTTTATGTATAGTTGTCATTAAATTTTTACTTTTTTGCGAAAACTTCAACCAGCAAGTTTTTTCAAAATATTTGAACATTTAATCTTTCTCTCATATATTCTATTGAAGATCAGGGGGGGGGGGAGGAGTGGAATGTAGTACAGATGCTTTTTTTTATGTTCAATTCTCATTCAATTTTTACTTTTTTGCTAAAACTTCAACCAACAAGTTTTTCAGAAAAAAAAGTATAATAATAATAATAATATTTCTCTCTTAAATTCTATTAAATATAAGAGGATGGGGGAGGTGTGTAAACACGTTTTTGACAGAGATGTTGCAGACAGAAATTTGATAAATTTTCTGTTACACTACTTGCTTACCCTTATCATTCGGCCATTTTAATTTCTACTACCCCAAATTCTTTTAAACGTTCAGAGTGATCCTACTAGCCGCTTGCTTGACGTTCGTGACAAACAATAATGTATTTTTAAAAGGCTTATTGCAATCACAGCAACATCGCTTATAACTTCTTGTTAATTTTATTTTGATTAGGAGAGCGACAAAAGAACGGCATTAGATCCGCACTCTTCACCCCTAGCGGGTGAACACCTGCACGTGGCTATCGGACGGAGCTAGTATGAATGTTGCAATATTTTCACACCCATCCGTCACGTCCGATAAATCGAAACGGGCGGACGGATCGGTCGCCATGTGAATCGGCCTTAACAGTGTATTGGCGAAATTCGGAAGCAGCCAAAATGGTTGGCGAGAATTTCGCAGTGCTGCTCTTTGCGGAGCGCAATGCTGCTTATGCTCTGCTCAAGCGCCTCTGCTTGCAACCTGTGTTTGAAAACAAAGTTCATTGTAATAGTCGCGATTGTCATAAAGTTCTGTATTTTTAAAACTCTGAACGATATTCTTGGTCTAATTAAACAATTATTTGAACACAATATGTATCAAGTTTTTAAATGTTGCAAGTCGTGTATGGATATTACACTAGTTCAATTTTGTATTGAGACTTATAAATTTTGTTTACAAATGCTACTTGTGCAGTCGTGAAAGCTTGGCTTCATCTTCATACGTTATGGCTTTCATATTTTAACTCGCATTATATTTAAAATCCTTGAAACTTATGTTTTGTCACATACAATCTTATTTTGTGAAACAACCATGAATTTTGTTAGCGTTACTAAAAAGTTGTTATATTGTTGACTAATATAATGTAAAAAATATATGAATTTTTTAGGATATATTTGAAATTTCTTTTAATTCAGTATTGATTCAATGTATTTTAATTCGTAAATATACTTCAGTTTGATTCTTCTGTGTGTTGAAGTTATGCATAATTCAAATTGCAGACGATATTCCTTTTATATTTTCCGAAAAATATTAAAATGCATTTTACTTATGAGTTAAAAACTAGTTGGGTTGTGGAACAGTCAAAAAATATTAAGAATTTTTCCTACCTTTCCTGCAATTCTACTGGTGATTAAAAAGTTAAAGTTGAAAATAAAGAATGATAACGGAATATCATATCAATTTATTCTAAATACTAATAAAATCTCGGTTGTTTTTCTTTAAAAAAAAAACCTATATTGTCTCCTCAAAGCAACAGCAAGATATCTTAGTGTTATATCTGTGATTAGGTATGTTACTGTTGTTCTGAAGCTATGATGTATTTTGGTTTTGTATTAAAAAAATCCGAGTTTAGACCAAAATATCTAGGACAGCATCAAGACAAGTAAAAAAAAAAATTCTAAAGATGGAATGGCAGATCCACCATGTTGCAATTGTAAGGGGCTCCCAGGACCATAAGGCTATAAAGATGATTCAAAATTGCAGCCTTTTTTTTTCTTTTTAGTTCTATGATAGACAAAGACTTAATAAACTTTTTAGAAATATCAATATTTTGAAATTTACCAAACTAAACAATGAGGGCTGGTCATTTCTCAAGAATGGAAAATGACAGAGCTGTGTTGACGGTCTTTAGTGCGGTCCCATTTGGACAGCGACCAAAGGGTAGACCAAAAACAAGATAGGGGCTGTAAGGCCTTCCCAAAGCCTAAGATCAATTTAGGCCACCGGCGCTACTTCAACCGTTCTAACTACCCTGAACAAAATGTCACCGATTTATTCTCAATTATACAGGAAATCAATAAAGTTTTCAACATCAATAAACTCATCTCCACTCTCAAGTCAATCCTCCCTATTCTAAAAAGCCAAGGCAACTTGTTAGAGAAATTATATTCCATAGTTCAAGTTTTAAGCAACTTCCACTAATTTGTCTGTTTTTCCTTTCGCATTTTCAAGTACCTTTTTTCACCCCTCTTTCCCATGCATCTGTGTCCCCCTTAATTGTTCTCCCTTGGAGTCCCCAGGATCTCTCGATCGGCTTTCACTTCGGCCAATCACAGTTATGCCTCCCTTCGGGGAAATTGGAACAAAATATAGCACACAAGTGGATGCGGGGCTCCGTCCCAGGTGCCACAAGCATGAACTTTATACTTCCGTGGCAAAAACAAGATAGGTCGACTGTGTGGACTCTGATTTTGATTTCATTAAAAACTGGAGGTCAACGACAAAGAGGAGGACAGCCTGGCGGGATCTCCTGAAAAAGGCCAAGGCTCGCAATGGGCTATGCAGCCAATTATAGGTTTTGTCAAAATGTCTTCTGTTGAAAGGTTCTTCATTCATAAGGACATAAGGATTGGAAAGGGCACCATGGGCTCTCACAACCCTTTGCACTGAATCTTATTCAGCTCCCTATACATACATATGTATTACACAGTTTATAATATTTTTTATCGAAAGACTTAATGAAATTATGAAAGAAACATATCACGAACCAAAGAATCTTTCTTTTCAATGCCATAATTGAAGAAGATGTTTGCTTTTTTTTTGTAACCAGTTAAGCTTTTTACTTTTTGAAGAATTGCTTTTTATATGTGAAATCTGGCTATCAACATTGATTAGGCATATCCGACACATTTAATGTGAATATCATATTAGATTGCTGAAGTTGTTTCACACAATAATTCTTTACATATGTGATCAAAATACAATTTTTGGGCAAAAATTTATTGTTTTGTATATGGTTGGTTATATATATATACCCGGTAGCAGAAACTTTCTAGCCAGTCTGCGACACTATTTTGAGCAGTTGAAAATAATCTGCAGCATTATTATCAGTTTTAATCATTTTAAAATTTCATAAAATACACAAGTAAAGGTCAAGACTCAGAAATTTTCCAACTGGCCAATGGCCCTTAGACATGAAAACTTAGTGGCTACCACTGTCGCCGCGTTTTAAAGCATAAAAAAAAGGGGGGGGGGGGCTCACTACTTTCACCAAAGCAGTTGTGCAGGTAATAATTCAATTTTTATGAAAATCATTTAAAAAAAACATGATTTATTGTACATTATATGTAATTTTCAATAGTTTGTATTGAGGTAAACATCAAATTCTGTATCTTGCAAATGACCAAACATGTCGTCAACGCGAAAAATGCATGATTCTAAATAGATCTTTGAATTTGTAACATAAATCTAGAAAACAATTCAAAATCCTTAAAAAACTACAACTTAAATGAAATAGTCAGTTTTTAGCACATTAGCCTCTAAAGCAATGAAAATAAGATAACATTCTGAAGATAAAATTTTGCATTTTTTAAGACAATAATTAAGAATTATCCGAAAAAATGGCACATTTTGCATAATTTTCAGCAGTTTGCATTGCAATAAACACCCACCTATGTTTATGAAAACGTAGGCACTTACCAAATCTTGCGTACCAACATCTTGGGAATAATCAAACATGGCGACTACGCCAAAAATTAAGCTATAAATTTTTGAATTTGTTGCAAAAATAATTATCTTCATGAGATTACACTTGAGTTGAAAAGTTTTTAGCGCTTTTGCGTCCAAAGCAATGAGGATAAGGTGAAATTTTAAATCTAAAACTTTTCATTTCTCAAGAGAATTACTTTAAAAAATAAAAATTAAAAAAAAAATTGACTTTCTGCACATTTTAAGTTATTTTCATTAGGTTGCTGTTAAATAAATATCCAATTCTGCTTCGTTTTTGAAAACTTAGGCACTTAAGCATCTTATCTACTTCGATCTTGATGAATGGCCAAATATGGCGACTATGTTTCTAGCTGATATACTGAAAGCATCCATCGACTTTCCAGTCAAAAAATGATGTATACACGTTCTTTGTCAAGTTTTTTTTTTTTATTTTATTTATTTATTCTTTCTTTTTTTCTTTTGTAAAATTGTCTGCAGGCCGCTGAAAAATCTGCGACTTGCGTCTCGCAGTTTCTGCTACCGGGTATATATACATAGTGGAATACATACAGAAAAGTATTTTAGTTGAATATAAATTTTTGAAATAAATACCCATTTTGGGTATTTACCCTAAAAATAAATACCCGGGTACTTTACATCACTATGAACCAGTGACCAGATGATGTTTGTACCGTGTTGCAAAATTCAGTCTTGTAATTTTAGTTGCAATATTGTGTTCCTCCCTCAGTTTGGTCTCCTGTAGTAGCCACAAAGGTGATTAGCTGCTCAAAATTTCTTTTTTTTTTATTTTGCAGCATTGTAAGCTCTGCTCAGGGTTCGTATGCGTCATGTAAATCCTGGAAAGTCAAAGGGGGAAAACAAATGTCAGATATGGAAAATCGATATTTTCGATCAAAGTCGTGAAAGTTTATTTAAGGTACGGATGCCCCGATAAGTAAATGTGCCGATTAATCGGCGAGTCACAATTATTATTTTTGATTCTGCCGATTTCTCGATCATATGTTTTCTCTTATTTTGACTTTAGAAATAGTCGTAAGTTCATTGCTGAGAGGCTATTTATTTTTCTCCCAAGAGAAGTTATTTTGTCGAGTAATTTTAAAATTTCATTCCAGTGTTTGATCCGACTATCACTATTGTTCATAAAATTACATTATGCAAACTGAACATGAAAATATTGAGGGTAGTCTGTGGTCAGCAGGCTAATTTAAGAGCACTTATAATTTATTTTTTAATTATACGTAGCCATTTAATGCAATGAAAATTAAAAAGTTATCTAAAAGCACTAATGGTTAAGGAGAAAAGTATCTACACATAAAAGAAGTTGTTGTTGCAACGTTGTATACATAGTTAAAATATTCAAAATTATAGAAAATTAAAGAAAACATAAAATTAAAAAAAAAAAATTTATAACATTACTTCAGCCATCAGTCTTCTTTTCTATGTATGTTAATATTTTTTATAATGAATTCAAAAATAATCAATTTTCTGTTGAATCAAAAATAAAAGTAGATTGTAAGATGTATAATGTAATCATATGTATGCAGTTCTGTGCAGATTAATTGGGACAAGCTCAAAAGTTTTCACAAATCTCGTTCAATTGGTATCGGTCAATTTAACCGGGGTTGGTTTTTGGACTGTCCGAAACTGGTTTAGGACTGGATCGGTGGTTTTTAATATAATCAATTCGTATTTACTGCAATATTCACAATGCATAAATATAGATATTAATGAGGTTTAATTAATGAGTATTTGATAATATTTTTCTCCAAAATCTTAATTTAAAAAATATTTTACCTAAAAAAATTGCCAATAATTATTACATAAAAACTTCCTTATGTAACAGTTGGTTACGTATGATAAAGGGAAATTCACGACACTACCAAGACAACTAATTTTAGTTCCATTCGTAAAGAAGGAATGTTATTAAATGTGCAATATTTAGGTGCAAAAAAAAAAAGCTTAATTTTTTAAAAAGTTTTTGCAAATAATATTTACATGATGTTTTAAGGAATTCTTTTTTTTTCAAATCATGGATCAAAGAACGAGAAGTTGATGACTATACACTTACATAATAAAACTTGTGCTATTCTGTTTTTAGTTCATATTGTTAATATAATATGTTCTGTAACTAGAAAAAATTGTAATTCATTGTATTTAAGTCATTTTTTTTAAATTTTTATTTTGAACACTTTATTTTGCACACATGCACAAATGTCAAAAAATTTGATTTATGGGGAAAAAACCCTCCTGTATACAAATTGAAATTTTTAATGCAGAATTTAATTTTTACGTAACTAGATTAAAATCAGCTGCATAAATAAGTTACATATATATTTATACTTGAATTGGTCACGCTGAATAAATATTAAATACATGAAATACATCGACAGCTCAGTCAATTCCAGCCGAGGACTGCAGTTTCGTGCTTACTAGCACTCATCAGCCCGGCATAGGACAAACTGAGCTGGAGGTGGAAAACCTCTTATGGAAGCCAAGAGTGCCAAACAAACTGGTAGCTAATATAGAATTAGCACTGACCAGACGACTGACCGAAACAATGGTTCGGTTACGAAACTGTTGTCCTCGGCTGGTATCGACTGAGCTGGCACTGTATTTAATGTATTTCTGCCTTAGCCCTGGCTATAGGGCGGTAACTTACTTAATATTAAATTGTCAAAAAAATAATTTTGACACATTTTGTTCTGTTTTTGATATTTTCTCACAAAACGTAGTTTCTCAAAAAATAGTTTTAGGCACAAGGGTTTTGATTCGACATTACGTTCCAGAATTGATGCTATCTATTTCCCCCTATGTATTTGAATTTTTCAACTGTGCAATGACATATTTTTAAATGTGGGGGTAATGTCGCGACCCCCTTGGAGGTGGCCGCCCACAGGTTGCGAACCCCTGGACTAACAGAAATTAACAAGGTTTTATTTTTAAGGGGGATAATGCAACTGTTACTTGAAATCCAGAACTTCTCAATGCTCTCTATTTTTTTCTACTCTTATTCTATTTTTCTCTTTCTAGCTTTATTCTGAACTAACTTTGGTAATTTAGCTAGGTTTTTATGAATGAATTAATTTTTTTTTTCAGCCTCTGCTCTTTTTAGCTTTACTTTGTTTTAATTTCTGTAATCTTCATATTTTCCTTTGTTTTTTATTTTATCTCGCCTCCTTTTTTGCCCTTCTGCAGCGGTCGGTGCCATTTGCGCAATTTGTTTACGATTTAAATCTCGGACTCCCCGATATGAAACTTTTGTGTGCTGTTGAGTAAAAATGTTCGTTTTGCGAGGAATTTATTTTTGAAATGTTTGCGAATAGGATAATGTATATTGTTTAAAATCTGTTTGAATACATAACCTATGTTCTATCTTTTGATTCTAATTACAGGAACTGCAATTGCAGGCACTGGGAAGTTAAAACAAAGGAAGATATTTAATTAAGTCTTGGAAAGAGTGAAGAAGTAAAATCCAGGAAAGATGAACTCCGTAAGTGAAACTACTTTTGTTTGAATTTTTTCGTTTAAAAACAGAACTGACGCCAAGGTAAACCAATGTTTTGGAATGTCTGCACCTCAGAAGGACGTGAGTCACGTCATGGGCATTTTACGGGAGAGAGGAAAAACTTTTTCTGGCTCAAACAAAGGATGGGACGTGCGCTCTTTTAAACCTGGTAAAAAATTGAAAAGGATTTTTTTGAAAAGAATGACATTCACGTGGCTCGATACCGAATAGGTTTCCACGTACAATGCACTAATGAGCGGAAAATCGCAATTTTTCGACTCAGGTCAGCCTGGCTCTGGGGTACAGATATTATCTTGAATGGAACGTGGGCTTCTTCAGAGCAGGGAAGAAAATGGCGTTAGAAAGTATTTTGAAATGAACCCTAAGTTTTATGTGTGGAGACTCGCTGAAGTGACACTTGCTGAAAATTAAATTCCAGTTTATCAACCTTTTTCTTCCTCCCTTACATTTTCAATCTTTGATTTCTTTTCTACGTCACATTCCACAGTTTTGTATGCAAACCAGGGATCACCAATATGTATCGATTGATATGTACCATGATACAGTTGGCTCTCTGTTTCACGGCGCTCTATTTAACGACTTTCTCTATTTGACGACGGCTTTTCACGGTCCCGAATGGCCCACTGTAGTGTTAAAAGCATTCTATTTGAGGACACTTTCTACTTAAGGACAATTTTTTGTGGTCCCTTGAAAGTCGTTCAACAGAGAGCCAACTGTATTTAATAGGATGATATGTATCCAATATTTATTTTGAAAATATCACGACATCTAATGTTTAAGATAGTTGTTTTAGAAACTATCTAAAAATTATGTAAGTAAAAATCCGATTTTACGATTCTCGAGGATCTTGGTTAAAAAAACGTAAATAACGGGAAATAAATAGCAGCAAATCTGTCGATGGGATTTGATGAAAAATCTTTAAATGCAGAAAAAACGTAAATTCGGAGGACGTAAAATCGGGCTTTCGATTGTATCGAAGTGATTCATTCTTTATTAAAAATAGGGAGAAATGTAGAATGTATTTAGAATATGGTTTATTATATCATGTAATATTATGTAATACTTTCAAGGCCGCATTAAGGGGCGGGTTTCTAGGGTTTGAACCTCCTCTGAATTTTTTCTAAATTGTTTTTAAAATTTCTTTTCACCACATTTTTTGTTGAATGTTTAAATTATAACCTTTTGGAGAATCGTACAGCTCTCAAATCCTGCTTTATCTGCAGTATTTATTTTTACTGTAGCTACTAAGAATATCATTTCTTTCAAAGCAATACAGTGTTTTCCTCCAGATTTTGAATGCATAAAACACACAAGAACATCCAAATTTTTTGAATTTGAAAGTCTCAAACTCTTATATAACATATTTTAAAGGTGTCAAAAAATATTAAGTTAAGGGGTGCGTATATTCGAATGTGTAGCATCTGTTCTTTTGAGTTCGAAAAAGACATAAAATATGTAGCAGGGGTAATGTTGTGTACCCATCACATTTTTATCTTCTAAATTTGAACTGAAAACTGAACGCAGTTTCAAATTACAAATTATTAAATTAACAGAATGAAAACATCTGAATTATGAAAAGTTTAAGCTAAATTATGCAATTTTTAATCACATAGTAAATAGAGAAGTAAAACATGACCGTTTTCCCCGACATTCGTAAACCAGTTTCAAAGCACGTTCAGCTCTTCTATCTTTTCCAGCGTGGTTTTGTTTGTTGTTTAAATTTTAATTTAACTTTGCTTTGTTTTCAATCTCGACACAATTCTTTAATAGTTTACGAAGTAATGGCAACAATAGAGGTCCCTCCACCCACCAACCACTCATTTTCTCGTTACAGTAATACACACGCACACACAAGTAGACAAAATTTTTGTATCGTTCAACATTTGGCACGCACTGCTTTGTGATACAAAACAAATGCAGGATAAAATGTCAAAATGACGCGATGCTCGGCAAAACATCGAAAACTATCGATGATTTAAAAAAAATTTGTTGCCATCTTCTGTTTGCGTACAAATAAAATGTTTGTAAGAAATTTAAACGAGGCCTTTACAATGAATTTTAACCATGGTTTTCAAAAAACAGTTCTGGAAAGGGACATTTCAAACCAATCTTTCCCATTAAGAAAAATATGCAACACTCAAAATTATGATTGAAAGCTAGTTAGTTATAAGAGAGAAATTCTCAATTTGACTTGAGCGCACTTTTCTTCGTTTGTGAAATCTTTTTCTTCGAATAATTGAAAACTGCAGGTATACTTAAATTGTTCTTTCCGACCCAGAAAAGTTATTTTGTTCTTTTGAGTGCATCACGAAAAGTGCTTTTATTTTTATAAAAATTCCATTATTCTGACATGATACTTGAAAGCAAACTTTTTCCTGTAATATTATTCACAGTATGTCTGCCTGACTGTTTAATAGTCTTATCAGGCTGGAAATATTTAAACGGAGAAAGCGAGGAGAAATGAATTCACCGAAAGTTTTTCACGATAATTATGATCATACGAGCTACTTTACTTTACAAAAAGCGAAATGTGAGGTGTTGCTTAGGGGAGGCAAATAGTTAAAAACAACCCAAAACTTGAGACTTTAATTCAATCTTTTTTTTTTCTTGCCGTGTCAAGACATTTGTATAGAGTATTAGATATAGTTTGTATATTGTGTCTTGCAGATGTGGGATTTAAAAAGTAAGAAAATCTATTTAAAATATAAAAAAGAAAATAAGTAAATATAATAAAGTGCAACAGTCAAATAATGGTTTCGCTTTAAAAAAAAAAGCCAAATATCTGCTTTTGAATTTTTCACCCTCAGTTGAGTGTGGTTGAAATTAGCCGAAAAAAGGCAAATAACAACCAAGCCTGGCAACCCTGAGCAAGTTTAAAATTTGATAGGGACACTCATTTTCATCACAAGGGTTGCAAATCGTCTGTGCTATGCTAGTTTCTTTCAGGCTTAACCTAAGCAAAGTCTGCATTATGAAATGATTTTTTTAATTTGCATTTTTACAGAAAAAACACTGATGTAGATGAATGAGAATAACTACAATTAAATCCGAAATTGCTGTATATATATATTGTTAAGAGTTGATGCAGCTTCGAACTTTCTTGAAATGACGACACAGTTCTTGAGAAAACGCAGGAGATTTATTTACAACTATATACAAGAAATATCGTTAACAACTGCTAAATTAACCATAGCAATTAGGAAAATATTGATTGACACCACTCAACGGTCGACCACATATTTACATCAAAATACACAAAAATACAGCTGAAGGGCTTCACAAAACAGAGCTAATACTTGCTCTCCAGCGCGCCTCTGACACGATTCACAAGCAAAAACTAAAACGAGACTGACTTCGAACTTGCCGCTTGAGTATTTATAAAACCCCGAAGAGAGCTCTCGAATATTCCAGAAAATCACAGACCGATCTACGACCATCTCATATTTTCTTTTTATTCCATTCACAAATTTTATCATTCCGAAGTGAGGGGGCCGTATACTTCGGCCGAATGTTATGGGGTGGTATGTACATCACAAAAAGCTATTTACGGGTTACGTTACTAAGATAATTTTAGATAAAAATAATGAAATAAAAGCCAAATTTAGCTAGATTACAACACACTAATCACAAAAATAATTACTATTTACAGAATTTGTTACAATATGTATATATACAACCACCCACAAGAACTGCTTGTTTAAATAAAAACTATTATGAGATTTAAAATAAAAATGAGTCGCTAAATTATTTAAAGGTATTAAAAAAAAAAACTGTAATCAATTTATCCTTTAATGTTCATTATTAATACTTTATTCTTGTTATTCGATGCACCATAACTTATTACAGATCCTCTTGCCCTATTAGAAGCCCCTGGTCCTCTGACATAATCCATTCCATTCTAAAAAAAAGTTTTACTGTCAAAGATAATGACTAAAAACCCGTACATTTTTAAATGCCAAAGCATTTCAGTTTCTTTGAAGTGGAAGCCTACTAAAAATATTTGATTCTGAGCAACGATAATACTGTAGCAGCGATATCAATAATGTATAAAATCAGTTCATTGTATTGGCAATTTGTTTTGGAAGAAAAGAAAGTTTTGATATTTTTCCGAGTTTTGATATTTTTTTTTGTTTTTATCCGAGTGCAATGTACAACATTTTCTTCTTATTTTCTGACAATTTTTAAATGTTCCACTGGATTTTTTTTTGCTTTTTTTGTTTTTTTCGTTAGACAGATGGATTATGAGAGCGTGGTTGCTGGGCGAGTTTGGCGATAAACAATAGGAGTTGCGGAACTATTTTTACATTTGAAAGATATTATTTGATGTCTTTTTTGTTTATTTGGCGAAATATTTTAAATTGAAATAAAAACCACTTCACTGGCTAAATAGAGTTTTAAAACGACTGTAAATCTAACTTAATGATTTGATGAAAAGTTTTAAATTCCAAACAAACTTTAATAGGTTTTTTTTTTTTTGAAAAGGTGTGTACGCATTTTATACAAAGAAAAATGATCGTTTTACATCAGAGGGGGAGGGAGCGTCAATTTTTTTTTTACTCAACCATTACATTTTCAGCACGGGCATCGCTGTGCAGGTACTGCTAGTAATGTATAAAGTCAGTAATTTCCCATTCTAAGACTGACAGTGAAGTATTTTGTGAACCAGCACGTGATTCGCTACCCACCATCAAGATACACATTTGATTGAATTCTTTTTTAGCGACAATTTTCCTGGTTTATTACTCACAGCTTCATTTTTACGGTACAAGGATCGACAGATACCCAGGGGCGCAACCAGAAAATATTTTTAGGGGAGGGGGGGGGGGGGACAATTTTTTTTTCACAGCACTCTATCAGCACTCTCTCTCTCTTTACATCAATACATATTTATTATTATTATTATATATGTGTACAAGTTATTATTATTTGCAAGGTTCAGTCATTAGTCAGGCAGACAAAGTTACTGATCTGGGGGTCTTAATAAGTCAAGATTTAAAGTTTAGCCAACAGTGCAGCTTTGCTAGTAACAAAGCCAATAATAAGATGCTTGGGTTTATCAATAGATCTATTTCAAATGAATCTAAAGAAGTTCTTCTGCCTTTATATAGAAGTTTGGTGAGACCCCATTTGGAGTAGGCTGTTCAGTTTCGGTCTCCTTATCTTAACAAAGATATGAATGTATTGGAAAGGGCTCAGAGGGGGATGCTACAAGGCTAATAAATGGACTTTCTCATTTGGACTACGATTCCAGGCTTAGAAGGCTTAAAATGTACAGTCTTGAGCAAAGAAGAGATCGCGGGGACGTGATTCAGTTGTTTAAATTTACTAAAATGGAAGATGTTACGGGGCCGAAGTTCAGCACTGAAAACAGGACGAGGGGTCTCTGTTTTAAGCTATTTAAATCTCAGGTTAACATCTACGTTAGGAAAAATGATCATTTTAGCAGGGTAGTGGAACCTCGGAACAGCTTACTGGAAGAGCTGGTCATGAGCGAGGGAGTAGATAGTTTTAAGAGGGCCATTGATCTTCACTGGGGATTGTAAACTGACTAGGACCAGTCTAGCTGGGCCGAGAGCCTGTTGCTGGTCCTCACTTTTGTATTTGTATCAATATTTATTTAGTAAAATTCCTTAAAATTGTGTAAGTTTTGCAATTTATTCAAAAACTGTTGCAAAAACATGAATTGTTCTTATGCCAGAATTGAAATCACGTTAAGAATAAACTTTAAAGTACTTGAAACAACAGTACGGCGGTAAGATGTTCAAATTAATAAATGGAAATCAATACTTGTTATTACTTCATTTATTATATTCATGAAATAAATCAAAATGCACACGAATTTTTATCACCAAAAGCTCTAAACTATTCCCATTTTTAAGATCATTCTAGGAAAGAAAAAAAAGGAACACATTTAAATGGCATGAAATCACTTAAAAATACAACAAAATAGTCAATAAAATCACTTGCACTTGATGAGTCCTATATACCCACATTGCATATGTGCACTTATAAAATTGTCTTATTGTCTACAATCCCTGCTTACTTCAGAACCATTTCATTTTCTCAAAGCGCGTCCATCTTCGTTCAAATAAAAAAAAAAGATTATTTTTGATAAATGTTCAAATTTGCGTTCTGGGGGGGGGGGGAGGGCACAGGCCCTGTGCTCCCCCCCTGGTTGTGCCCCTGCAGATACCTACTATAATTGGCTATACAAGAAGACAGATTTCGTGCAGAACACGTAGAAGTTTTTGTGGGCTCCATTTGCGACTGCTTCTGTATGTACATTTAAACTATGATTTTTGTATATATTTATCCAAGAATCACACTTATTTTTACCGTATCAACTAGTTACTCACGCAGAACATTAATGCGATTTCCGTAGCATAATATTCCACATAATGCGAATTCCATAAAGTTGAACAGAGCAAAACCAACGCTGTTTGATACAAACAATGTAACTACTTCTTGACGGGAATTTAAACATGAAAAACAAATCTTTTTTCCCCAGGATTCCCCAAGAGAAAAAAAAATTTCCCCAAAGAATTCCCCTCAAAAAACCCATTTCCCCAGAATTTCCCCAGAGAGCACCAGATTTCCCCAAAACGGGGAAAATTCCCCCAATCTGGCAACACTGACACATCCCCCGCCCAAGAAAGGGCAACTCTCTATTACCGCGAACGGAACTGTCCTTTTCCGACTACCTCTTCGACTGGGGTTTGATTTGTGAGCCACGTTGTCTGTCCTAAGAGCTCTCTTTTTTCCAGGGAGATGGCCGTGGAGCGAATCGCGAGCTGCCGTCAACGTCGAAACGAAGATCCGAAGATTCGGAGAAAGAACCTCCCAGGTAAATATCTGCCGATGAATCCTCAGAAAGTATCGGGTGAGTGCAAAAGTTCGTGCGGAGTTTGTGAACGAAAGTCATACAGTGATTAGGCAAGTAAAACTCTTTATTCAATCGATGATATATTCTCCATCGTTGTCTATAATCTTCTTCCAACGTTCTGGCAGCATACGGATGCCTCGATCCTAAAAACTGCGTGGTTTAGATTGGAAGAACGAAGACACGACGTTTTGTAAGGCATTCAAAGAGTCAAGAGTTTTTTCCATTTAAATGATTTTGCAATGACCGGAATAAGTGATAATCCGATGGTGCGATATCAGGAGAATACGGTGGATGAGTTAGGACATCCCATTTCAGGCTGTTCAGTTTGCGTAGCGTCTGTCTCGAAACGTGTGGTCTAGCGTTATCTTGTTGAAAGAGTACGCCTTTGCGATTTGACAAACTCGGACGTTTCTGTTTGATTTCTCGGTTCAGATTAGTTAATTGGCGACAGTACTTGTCCGAATCGATCGTTTGGTCGGCGGGGAGAAACTCAAAATAAATTATACCCTTGCAATCCCACCAAACACAGAGCATCACCTTCATCGGGTGCAAACTGGCCTTTGCGTCACCATTTTCACCTGCCTGTTTCCATGTTCGTTTTCGCTGAACGTTGTTGTAGAGGTCCCATTTCTCATCGCCCGTCACTAATCGATCCAAAAACGACTCGTTTTCGAGCCGCCCGAGTAAAGATACGGCAGCAGAAATTCGGTGGATTTTGTTGCTCTGGGTCAACAAATACGGCACCCATCTATCGAGCTTTAAATCAAATCCGATTTTTTTTAAACGCCGAAAAGCGGTTGATCGGTCAACGTTAAGTGCTGTAGCAACTTCCTCTGTTGAAATTCGCGGAGTATTCTCAACTAAAGAACGCAAAACGTCGTCATCGATGTCGGAAGGTCGAGCTGAGCGTGGCTCGTCTTCCAGCTTAAAATCTCCGCAACGAAATTTTGCGAACCATTTTTCCACAGTTCGTTTAGCTGGTGCTTGATCTTGATAAACGTCTTGAATGTTTTTTACGGCTGCTGCAACGTTCATTCCCTTCCGAAACTCGTAAAGCATGACATGCCGTAAATGCACTTTATCAACACTCATTTTAAAAGTAATCTTTCTCGAAGCAGTTTGTACCTGCACAAATTATTTCGATTGGAATGAAAGCTGCACATGTCACCTTTCCAACGATCTGACTTACGTAGGTAGTGGTATTAATGACAACACGTTACGCCCGTTCTAACGCCATCTATTGCAACTCCGCACGAACTTTTGCACTCACCCAATAGTTTTTAATATTTCGATATTTAACAGCATTTCTGAACTGTTTTCTTCTTATTTTAATCTGCATTACTATTTATTACAGTAATTTAAGTTTCATAAACAATCGGCCAATAGCGCTTTTTAGCGATCCAGAAAACCTGGAAATTCAGATATCTCCAGGATAGCGATGGTCCCAAACTTCCCGGATAATTGGTTCTCTACTGCATATCCGATATTTATTTTGAAAATATCATGATATTTTGATATTTTCTATATTTATTTTTTCAGCTACAACATTTTCAATAAAAAAAGTACGTAAATCATATTAATATTGTTCATTTTTCTTAAAAATAACCAAAAAGTTATGTCCTATATTTTATGATGTATTTATACATCATTAATATAGCAAAGTAATATAATAATTCCTTTTTTACTTGTATTTTATATTCAAAAAATTATTAGTAATGTAATAATTTTAATTCATAGTAAAATTGCCTAATTAAATATTAAACATTGCTCAGAAAAAAAAGAAAATGTCTAATCCATGTGCACCGACTAATGCATATTATTATTTCTGAATCATATACAATTGTAAAAGTAGCTAATAGAAGATGTTAAATGAACTCCATTAAAATGGATGGATATGTAAAATGAAATATTAGACATAAATAATGAAAGAAACCTTAATTTTAAGTCTACATATTGCAATAATAATGTAAGAAACTAACGAGCGATTTGACGATGCATTTACTATTTTGAAGACTTGAGTTTGTTTTGGTTGAAAATATCGGATATATATCAAAATATCCGATAGATATCAAACTGTCGGATATTTTCAAAAAGTATATTTTCGAACCCTGATCTTAGTTAAGTCCCACGCATTGGGATTTTAAATTTTATTTTAATTCATTGATTTTATTAAATTTATTTATTGATTGATTTTTAAATTGTTTATTTTATTTTCTTATCTGTTTATATTCTATTTCATTAATTTATTTAGGTTTTGTGTGTGTATGTCATTGACATAGCTCATAACTTTTCTAATAAAATAATGATAATAATAAAGTAATTAAAAATAGATACTCAAGAAAACAATCTGTTTTTAAAAAATAAATAAAATCAAAACAATAGCTAAAAATGAAAAAAGGAAAGAGCGTTGAGATTTTTTTGGGGGGGGGGGATTTCTGCCATTAAACTTCGGGGAGAGGGGCACCCTTGTGAAAGTAACTAGTTCAATGTTGTTCTTTTTTTCTGCTTGAATTTTAAGGGATTATTAGCGCTATTGTTTGTAGAAACGCATCAGTATTTCTGTGTTCTAATTGAGCACACACATTTTATTTGTATTAGTCCTACTATGAAGCATAAATTTTGAGGTTGTTTGTCCCTTTAAAAAATACCCATGTATCGGTATTATATGATCACTAATCACAGTTCTCAAAAATCAGCATAATCTTCAATGAAGTCGAATTTATTTGCGGTTTAATGAAAACCAACAAATGTGACAGTCTTTTTAGTGTAAGGACCCCCCCCCCCCTCCTCCTCTGAAACAGAATCCTGGCTCTGATCTCACATTACTCGTTTGCGATAGCCCCCTGTGAGGGGCTGGAAATCAACCCTTCAGCTGAGCGTTTTCTTTCTTTTTTTTTCTTCAGAAATTCACATTTAACCTAGAAAGCAGAGTTGCCAGATTGGGGGTAATTTCCCCATTTTGGGGAAATCTGGTGCTCTCTGGAGAAATTTTGGGAAAATGGGTTTTGAGGGGAATTTTTTTGGGGAAAATTTTTTTTCTTGACGAAAACCTGGGGGGGGGGGGGGGTAAACCTCGGGGGAAAAAAATTGTGATTAAATTTGCGTCTTGACATCTGGTAGTTACATTGTTTGTATCAAACAGTGTTGGTTTAGCTTTGCTCAACTTTATGGAGTTAGCATTTCGTATTAAGTGGAATATTATGCTACGGAATTTGCGTTAATAGTTTTGCGTGAGTTATTAGTTGATAAGTAAAACAGGCAAAAATAAGTGTGATGAAGAAGGTTCTTGGATAAATATATATGTTACGGCCAAAGCCCGAAGTCCGGCCAGTTCGCGAACTGGCTGGCCAATTCGCGAATTGGCCAAGAGGTTTGGCCAAAGCCCGAAATACTTGCAATTAATATTGCATTTTCTACTTTGGCTAGCCATTTCGCGAAGTGGCCAGAAATTCTTGGCCAAAGTCCGAAATGATTACGAAATATTTTAGATTAACAGGTAAACGACGCATGTGTCGCTTCCAGTGTGACGGCGCGGCGTGCAAGTGGTAGAAACTAGAAAATAAGGGTTGGTTCAGGGCCGTCGAGAGCCAAATCGAGTCCCTTGTCAGTTTCGCCACCAGGCTCGCCTCCCTCTATAAAACCAGTCAAATTTATAGTACTTTAATACAGAGTCGGATCCCTAGTTTCCCACTAGGCTGATATGATGTCATCTCGTTGGGCTTGGAGGGTGCAACCATGTCCCTGTGAAGGTCGTGACAATAGATATTCTAAACTTCGACCTCGTTTTTCTTGGCGTTAGTTCTTCGACTGAGCTATGAGTATGTATTTCTGATATTTTCACTTCTATATGTGAATACTCTCAGTTGAAATTACATGCGATCGCTAATAAAGTGTCATTGAAGTATCGTGTAGGCATTTTTTTATTCATTTTGTACCTCCCCCCCCCCCCACCTTGTGAGAAAAATAAGCATGCGCTATACCCCTTCCCTTTTTGCTCATTTATGCCATATTGTGCGTCACAGGATGATCTTTTCCCACGTTTTTTGTTGTTCATTATTTAATGCTTACCCAAGAATTTTTGTGACCCCACTTCCCTTTTTAGAGAAAATAAGCAGCCCTTAGTCTCCCCTTTCTGCCTACATAATACTTGACCGGTCCCAGCTAAGGTTAAGCCTAAGGCTGTGTTTCTCAACCTTTCAGTGTGTGTGACACAAATTTTAAATATAATTTTCATTCTGAAACCAAACCTAATCACAAGTAAGGAATTTAGCGTGTGCTCCCCTCCCCAGAGTTCCATTTAAAATCGGTTCTATTTAAAATCCCTCTGAATCCCGAATTTCTAAAAACCACATCTCAGAGAAAATCTCCAATGCAAAATCAGTCATGACTAAAAAATTAGCTATAAAGTAGTGATGAAAATCCAAATATAGCAGCTTAATCTTCGGCAACACACGTTTTGGAAAGGACTTATTGCACGAATAATAGGAACTTGTTTCCATTTAGAAATTAATTAAATAATCATGTCCGATTTTTTTCTTGAAATATGCTTTATTAGAAGCAGAAAGTTAAAAATTTGAGAATCTGCAAATGTTTTTTTTTCCTTTCTGCTTTCATTTGTGTAGAATTGACAATTAAAAAACGAGATAGCAAAGATGGGAGATTTAGCATGTTTTGCGCTGAGTCCATGCGATTAGTCTGTACTCACAGTCTATTCACACCGTTGCGTTGGTGCGACAAGCCATTTCGAAAAGTATGAGAGAGTACTTTTATTAATTACAAGCTATACCCGCATGACGATTCCCGTGCTAAGAATTTAAAGGAAGGTTCTTCAATAAATCAAAATCCCCCCACCCTCCCATCTCTGATGCAAAATAATCATTTTCTTATACTGAAATGCGTATACTCTTTAAGAAAATCTATTTAAAAAAAAATCTGCAGTTGTAAAATATTTTGCTACATTAAAAAGACATTAAAGTACATAAAAAGTTGCTTTAAAATGTAAAATAATTAATAGAACTCTGTAGTTTTTTCTCCAAACACGCCAAGTTACCACGCTTCGTTATCCAATCGATTTGCGAGCGAAGCGAACGCCGGTCGATTAGCGATATAACCTTTCTTACGAAAGCGTTTAAAGGATAATCCCGCTCTCTCGCCTTCCTCGCAGAGAAGGTAAATAAAAACACATTGTATATAGAACCAAAGGAGAATCTCGCTTATCCATCCCCCGTAGAAGAAAAGAGAATTTAACTCAAATATACGCAACGTAAATTATATAAATGAATTCTGCATCCTCAAGAAGAAAAAGTTTTGAATTAAGACTTCGCATTGCAAATACAGCAAGACGAAGAGAAAACCAACTAAAATACACGCAATCAATTCAGCCTTAAAATAAATGCAGTAAAACATGCGTGAAAACGTGCGAAAAAAAATAATTAAAATAAATACTATGACAGTAAGAACAACCTTTGCTAAATGTAAGGAAAATATGCTTAATTTTCTAGATTGCTTTCTCTTCCGAAATATTGATTCAACAAAATTTGGACTGTTTTACAAAGGAAAAAACAATGCTAAGAGAAAATTAAAATAAGTATAATGACATTTATGTATAAAGTATTAATAAGGACATGTTGTAGGGGAAGTTTGACAAAAAGCGGCATTAAAGAAATGTCTTTAAATAATATTAACAACACAACTGTTTTCGCTTTTTATTTGTTTTAATGAGCCCTTATTATGAAGGCTTTCCAAAATAATTTAAAATTTTTTGAAGCGATATTTTTTGGTACAATGTGATCCAGGATCTTTAAAATTAAGTCTACGGAGCAGAAAAAGACTGTCGATCGTCCTTAATTTCATTTACCTTTGCATTCGCACACTTTACACAATGCATTTATGCATTTATTTAAGATATAATTCGCTTACTTGAAGGGCGCAAATGTACTTCTTTACGCTATCACGTTGTTGCATCATGTACTTTCACTGAATAATATCTATTATGACTTAAATACGAAAATAATAACACGAGATATTTTTATGCATTTCAAGCTTTTCAACAAAGAGGTATCACATATATTTGAACTCGTTTTTGAAGCAAGGGTACTTTAGAAAAAAATAGTACATCGAAGTACTCATTTCAAAATGCTTCATTTTTTAAATTGTGTAAAACAGTCTGCTCCTCATTTCTTTTTTCGTACTTTGGCCGATCGTCCATAGCCACTTCGCGAATTGGCCGGCCAAAGCCCGAAATGAAGAAAATTTCGGGCTTTGGCCGGTTTCGGGCTTTGGCCGTAACATATACAAAAATGATAGTTTAAATGTTCATACAGAAGCAGAGTAGTAAATGCAAGTAGAAAAAAAAACATTTGGCTATTTCTTATACTTTGGTCAGGCGCTTGTATTTATGACTAGTGGCACCCACATGGCTTTGCCCGTAGTAGAAAATTCAAAGGTGTTTTGGTTCCCCTGTATATTTACAAATAATGCATGATGAATTTCTCGCCAATTGGCTTGCCCGCATTACGGTTCCACGTTATGATAACTTGGTCATTTAGTGGTCCATTTTTAGATCACAACTTTTTCATAGTATTAAACTCATTTTTAGCTGTTTTTCGCCAAATAGCATTTACGCAGTGTAGCATCAGCTTTGGGGGATGATAATTTCCTGAATTGTACACAGTACAAAGCCTATTGAGCTGAGATACAATGCTATTTTCCCTACCTCTTAGCCCTGCCCCCCCCCCCAAAAAAAAAGTTTCAAATAATAGTAAACGACTGTTGAACCTTTCTAACAACCATTTAAATTGCTCTAATTTTCTTAACAAAAAGAAGAATGTGCCTTTGAAAGATCCGAAACACAATGCTAATAAAAATTTTTTTTCACAAGAATAGATTATTGATACAGTACTTTCACAAGAATAGGTAGTGAGAAAAAAATCCTGGATTTGCCCCTGGATGTTGTCTCTACAGTGGCCGCCGCGTACATGAATCCCATTTCTCCAAACAGTTTTGATTTCATAAAGCGGCCGATTCGATCAAGCTGGATTTGTTCTGTTTTTGACCATTTGATTCCTTAAACAGGGTGTCTATCCACTTGGAAAACATGGTAATGTTAAGGAATTTTTTTGTACTGGAAATGTCAGGGAAATTCACTTCTGTATGTAGAAAACCTGGAATTTTTTAAAAAATTATAACCAGTTTCGAAGGATTTGTTTTCCTTTTTTGCAGTTTAGTAAAATTAATTTATTCAGAAATTCATGCAACTTGAAATAACTAAAAAATATACATACAATGAGATGTATTTGATGCTTAACAATTTAATGGAGCAATTTCTTACAAAAATCTCAAAGTTTCTCCGAAAACGAAAGCTTAAAAGTTTCCCGAGAAACAAAGTCTGTTTTAAGGATGGATGGATGTAATTGAAATTTACATTAAACAGTGATATAAACGTAAGGTGTATAAAATGTGACGTAAGCGCAGTCAACCCTTAAAAAAATAGCGAAAATAGGTTAACTAACCTTTAAAATATCACATGGAAGAAGTTTGTTTGGGGCATGGAAAACCTGGAAAAGTGAGGGAAGTTTAAAAAACAATTTTTGGGTTTCCACCCTGATTAAAGCGGTTGATTCAATTAACTGGTTATTCAACTGACCGGCGTGCACCGTACATGCCAAAATGTAAAATGTAAGTACAGTCGGACCTCCATATATCGAAGTAGCAAATTGCCGAAAAAAAATCGATATATAGAAATTTCGACTTATAGAAACAACCTTATTTTATCGTACAAATCTCCTAAAACACTAAGATTAAAGCTAATTTTCATGTTATGGACCCAATTTTCTAATTTATAAGAGCATCGGATTAAACGAAAGTTAATAATTAAAACATTAACAAAAATTACATTCGGGATACATCGGGAGCCAATATGGCCCCTTTCGTCCTTCTAGGTACAAGGTTCAATAATTACACTTCTAGTCAGTGGCGCAGCAAAGCGAGAGGAGAGGAGGTTTGGGGTGAAAACACCCTCACCTATTGCTTTTAACATAAATGCAAATTCTTGTGCCGTAGTTTATGCATATGAAAGGGTTGTTTTGATCAAAGAAAATCCTTTCTAAAGGTGTTTTTGATCAAAAAACGCCTTTCAGAAACAATTTTTGATTAAAAAAAAATAAACCTCCAGAATGTATTTTTTAATCAAAAAACCCTTCCAGAAGGTATTTTTGTTTAAAAAAAAAAACCCTCCGGAAGGTATTTTTGATCAAAAAATCTCCTCCAAAACTTTCTGGCTGCGCCAATGGGCTAAGACTGAATGATTAAATAAGCAATCAAATACGGTCATATTATAGAAAGTTCCTTTCCTTTCAGTTAATGATTATTCGATTTATTGAATAACAATCTGTGCACGAGGTCAACGGGCGCTCGTCCTCCCTCTAGTGTCAAAGGTTTGAACGAAACCTTTCTGTTCTACCTCGGGGCCTCTTTTTTCGGAATTTTCTAATTTTCTCAACAATGCAACTTCAAAAATTTGCTTTTGTATCAAAAAAGAAAGTGAGAGAGCTGAATTCAATCCTTTCTAAAAACAACCATTTTGTCTTTAGGAGAAGAGTGGAAGCTTGTCACGACGCATCTGGGGAAATGAAACTCCATCGCGCCGTCCTATGCAGTGACCGGTGCGCAACTCTCGCAATCTCAACGGCCGAACCGAAAGACCTTGGCATGCAAGATGAGCTAGGGCGGACCGCCTTGCATGCGGCCGTCTGGCGGAGATCTACAGAAGTTGTGAAAATGATGCTCGCAGCTTGGTCCAGCAGCCACCTCGGAGCCACACACCCTCTTCTCGAGATACAGGACAATAAAGGGTGGACCACCTTACATGTGGCTGTTAATGGTGGGCGCCTCGAAGTGGTCGAAATGTTGCTCGCAGCTCGCACTGACATTAATCCCAGAGCCGCCAACAAACGAAAGCCCCTCGTAGACATACAGAACGAATACGGGAGGTCGGCCTTGCACGAGGCGGCAGGTGGGGATTCCCCAGAGATGGTGGCAATGCTGCTGGCTGCAGGGGCTAATACGCATCTTCAGGACGAGTTTGGCCAGACTCCGCTTCACGTCGCCATCATCCGTCGCAACGAGCAGATTGCAGAAGTCATCTGGGATGCCGAGGATAGAAACGTTCTTCGGGATCACCGTGGTCGGACCGTGTTGCATTTTGCTGCGGAACGTGGAATGCAAACTATTGTGAGAAAACTTCTGTCTTCGGGGCCTCTTCGGAAAACTCTTCGTTCGGGAAAGGAATCGACTTCGAATGCGGCGGAAGGGGAAGGAATTGCTCTCTCGGCGAGCAAGGAGGACCTGGTCGACGTACGGGACAAATACGGAAAGACTGCCCTACACCTGGCTGCACAAGCTGGCTTCACAGAGATAGTTGAACTGCTGCTCGCAGCAGGGACAGATCCCCTTCTTCAGACTAAAGAAGGCAGAACGGCGCTCCACTTGGCTATCAATGGTCCCCGGGAGGACACTGCGGAACTCTTATGTGGCGCCGAGGATGGAAACCACCTGCAAGATAAATACGGATGGACAGCCTTGCATTACGCTGCGAGTAGAAAATACAAAGGTACTGTGAGAAAACTGTTGTTTAACGGCGTGCATCCTCACACGATGGATAACGAAGGAAGGTCTCCTCTGCTGTGGGCCTTCGTAGACAGCGGGGACAATAGCGTGGCTGAGATGATCATTTCTTTTATTGCCTGGAAGGACATTTCGGTGGAATGGAAGGGTTGGAAGCCCCGTAGAGTCGAGATCTGCAAGAAGCGAATGGAAGAATGTGTTTCTGAGATCCGGCGAATGAAAGAGACGAAAGTGCTCCGTCGCAATATCACCTATTACGATGTTGCGGCGAGGCACGTGGGGAAGGTGGCCGACTATCTGGAGAGCCCGGAGTTCCGGGATGCGTTGCTCGGGGGTGGTTTTGCGCGGGACTTCCCCAATTATGCAGACTTCATCGACTTCAAAGTGAAGAAGGCTGAAAGGAGGAGAATCTTGAGGGCTCCCTGCCTGAAGTGCTTCGAGACGTTGTTCGGGAGTCTCCCTCCTTTGCCGGGAACGATCCTGTACGACATATTAGCCTATTTGAATGAACGAGATATGCAGAACGTCCTCGCAGCTTTTAACCGTGATGTGCCTGACCGGAGGGCTTTTGAAGCTAGTGGAGCTGTCCTCTCATAGCTTTGATTATGGTTTGGTCGCTGTAAATACGAAACGGAGTTATTTTCATTCTGAAACAAAATAATTGTTTTCCTTAATCCTTAAGACTATCATTTGTTTTATTGTTGAAGTCTTTAATTTGAAACAGTATGAACCTGTTATTATTTACTCTACCCTTTCTAATGTTCTGTAATTATAGTACTAACTAAAAAAAGAGATTTAATCAAACAGTATAAATTTGACTTATAGATGAGCGTTTCAAGGACGCCTTAGATATTCTCAGCTAAATTTTATCGTCGGAAGATTAGAGTTAAATTTTGTAAAAACAAAACCGTTGCATGCCAAATAAATATTTTTTCCATATTTGCAAAAAGTGGCAGGGACAGTTTTTAGTGTACTCCCTTCTCCTACCCTCTGGCAGAAACAACCATCCCTGTTAAGTCCATAAAAGGGCTGTCCAAAGGTGGTGCTGCATTTTTTTCCTACAAATTTGGCCCCCTGCCCCCTTTTGTCTCAAAGTGTCACAATTCTTGCTCTTGTCACAAAGCTCATGTTTTATTAGCTGAATGCCATAACTACTGCAGGCCACTTTAAAAACAAATATTTGTTTTTGTATCTGTTTCTATCTGTCAAACCGAATTTCTCAAGAAATTGACACTCAAAACAAAAAGTCTAACGAATATGCGGGAGTTTGAATGTTAATATCAACATCTAAGTCTTGATTCTCAATAGCATAGTTTTGGAAAAATAGATTGTGCACAAGTGTATTGTGTGTTCCATTGATTTTACACACATTGTTTTTCGATGGCAGAATCTGGTTCCTCTTTCTTTTTTGTAAAATTTTGGTTTGCATTTAATCCTCTATTCCTAATACTCATAAGTGTCAATAAGTTTTCTTTATTTCGTTAGTGTTTGTACTTTTTCTTTTTTTTGTAAAGAATAATTTTATTTTTGTAAATATTTATTTCCTGTTTTTGGTGTCATTTTCGTCATCTAGCTAGGGGTAGAGAAGATGATATTTCTGCAAATGCCTTTTAATAATTATAGTCGGGGCCCGACTAAGGCTTTTGAGGATACTGGGCATGAGCTTCATTCGATGAACCCCCTACCCTTATTTATACAAACTTTCAATAAAATATTTTGATACTTCACGCTAAATGGGGGAATGTTTGCTTCAACGAAAGTATTATAATATACGTATGTTGTTGTCAAACTTTTGCCTGGTAACAATAAGACATAAATATCAAAAATATCTCGGAAAAAGATTTAAAATGCAATAAAATATGGCATAATGTTAGGGGAACCCTACCCCCCCCCCCCGAAAAAAGGAAAATACCCCTCAAAATACCCTCCTAGCAATTTAAATGCCGCAGTCTACCCCATGACCCCTCCCTCCCTTTATGTGGACACCCTGGTTAAGCCTGGGGTGGTTTCGGGATTTGTGAATTTCAAGTTTTTTTTTTTTTTTTTTGCTGGACTTAATATTTGGCTTTGCTATGGCCAGGGTTGGCTTTCTGCCAGCAGAAACTACTTTTTGCCGTGCCAGTGGCAGGAACTGGTTATAACCGGTAAAAACCGGCAGAAACTGGCAAAAACTTAAAAACATCTTTAATAACTCAAGTAATTACTGAAAGATATTTGTTTAAGTAAACTAAAGAATTGAACATATTTTCATAATTTAAAAAAATAAATACTGTGCAAGTACCCACGATTTAGTTTCGAAAGGGAACTTTTCAATTGCAGATGCTCGTAATATTTGAATTAGTCTAACAAAGGACGGAAAATCATAAGGAAAGAGGAGTGCGATACAGAATTAAACAGGCATTACTGACTGTAATTTGCTCGCTTATATGTTTCATCTGAATTGCTTTGTGATTGAAATTATCATGTGCTTCAAGAAGAAAGTGCCAGAATTTTACTTGCCCATATTAGCGTAGATTTTGCACATAGTGTCAAAACTTTGCAGAACTAATTGGCCCTATTTCTCCAAACTTATTTTTCCAGTACAATTAGATGAAAGTTTCACGAACATTGCTTGTTCCTTGATGCATTGCCTGCTAGCTCTTCTGTTGAAGAATATGCTAAAGTTTCTCATTTGCGCATATTAAATCGAGAAAGTGTTTAGATTTTAGAAACCATCTTTTCTAAGAGGCAAATGCAGGGGCCAAGCAATGTAACATTTGATTTTGAATTGTGTTAATATTGTAATTAAATTGTGCTTTGGTAACAAATTCATTATCTTTTCCATGCATTTTCTATTGAATGTCAACAACTATTTTTTTTTTGGCATTTTGTGAGTTTTTGCCAGTTAATGCCACAAATGTGGCAGACAGTAGTTTTTGCCATGCCAGTTTTAACCGGTTTCTACCAGTGGTTTTAACCGCCTTGGCAGAAATTTGCCAACCCTGGCTATGGTGCAATTTGAATTCGTTCCATTTTTTAAAACTTTGGCTTCAGATTTGGTGCCTCCCCCCCGCCCCCCCCCAATATTGGTGCCCTGGGCCCATGGCCCATGCCTTAGTCTGGCCTTGATTATAGTATACTAAATTGAGGCATTATGCAACCAACTCTCATCCCCACGAGTTTTCTGGTCAAACAGTTTCTGTATCATCTCATGGTTGCGGAAAGATATAGAAAGGATAAATTGTTTCTGTCATCCTGTTAAAAATAAAGTCGGTTGAGAATGGTGAAACTCCAAGAATAAAGCCTTCTAAAAATAGACTATAGAGTTCTCTGCAAAAGAAATTGTAATGGTGAGTTGCGATTTTTCTATTTTATTTTTTCGTTTCAGATGCTAAAAAATATCTGAAACAAGTGCAGCAAGGTGTGCACTGTTTTTGAAAGTTACGGACTGTCCAAATAAATAACGTCAGAAAACGGTGATGTCGCATTTTTTGTTACCCTCACCTTCTAAGTTTGACATTATTTGTGAGGGAACCCTCCTAACTGAGCATTTCAGTTTACTTTTTTTATTTTTTATCCGTGTTATAGCTCATGTATTTAGAATCGGCATGTCAAGACAAAATATCTTTTCCACAATAAAAGTTAGGGGCAAAAAAGCAAAATAAAATCAACTATGGGCAAGTGCCCCTGTCTTCAGGCGTGTTTGACAGTATTCCTAAACTCAAGAGATTTTATGTGTAACTTCGGATTATTTGGTTCATAACTGGTTGTAAAAGTTTTTCCACTCAAAATATAGGAAATGTGATTCAAAATAAAACATTTAGAGGGGGAAAAAAACATTCCATAAACCCTTTTTTTGTGGAAATAAAACTTTAAACATCAAGAACTCACAAATGTTTGTGCTGAAGAGTAATTATAATCAATATTAAAAAAAGCATAATTTTGCAGATAATGGTATACATGGGTTTCAGGGTTACAAGGAAAAATCAGTTGAAGACCCTCTTGGTATCTCTCAAATCTTCTTCACATCAATTAATTTATGTTTTTGCCTTAAAAACGAAGCTTCTTAACATATTTACAATATTTCACGAAAATGTTGTGCTTTTTATATGTCGTTGTTTACCTTTAACTTGTACTAATAAAATAACTTTTGCATTGAGTTTGAAGTTCGTTTTTATGTCATTTTAAGCATTACACTTTCAATAACAATAAACAGAATTCTGCAGAGCCCGACTATGGTTTTTGAAGATACTGGACACGAAATTTATTAGATGCCCCCCTTCCCCCCCCCCCCCTTCATACACATAATCTCCTCTTATACTGTATAATAAAGCAATAAAATATTTGGATACTTGCATATTAATAAACAATGCTAAATCTGCTTATAAAGAGAGAGGGCGGATTTTTGTGTGTTAATATGTTCGAGGTAATCTCCGGAACCACTGCACCTAATTGAAAAATTCCTTCACTATGTGAAAGGTGCTTTCTTACTGAGTGACATAGGCTATAATTCGAAAAAATCCGATAAATAGTTCTTTTTTTATTCCAATTAAGGCCCAAATTTCACATAAATTCCCGAACAAGGAGTTAAAAATTACTTGTTGCGGAACTATTTTTGCATTTGAAAGATATTATTTGATGTCTTTTTTTTTTGTTTATTTGGTGAAATTTCAAAGAAATTTTAATAGGTTTTTTTTTTTTTTTTGAAATGGTGTGTATGCATTTTATGCAAAGAAAAATGATTATTTCAGATCAGAGGGTAAGGGGGCATCAATTTTTTTAATTCATCGGACTTCCATTAAATTTTTAGCAAGGGCATCCCTGTGCGGATACTTCTAGTGTTACAATAAACGTACATTATAAAAAGTAGAAGTGATATAGTATGTACGATAATCAAATATTACAATATAAGATTTCGTCAAAATTTCCCATCAACCTGATTTAAATCAGTTTAATTTTTTAAATCATTAATTTAAATCGTGATGTTTAAAATTTTTTAAGTTCATAAGAATTAATTTGAAAGTCAGAGTATTTTTATCAGAAGAAATCATAAACAAACAAATATTATTTTTTTAACAATTTCACGAAAAGAAGAAAGAATGATTCACACACACATATTGTTGTTAAATGAAGTGAATTGAAACTGAACAGAAATAAAAAAAAAACATCATTATAGCAATGAGATAAAAAAGAAAAGAACTAGCAAAGGATATATGCAACAAGATGCTAAATGAAATTAAGCATAATAAATAGGATTGGATATTTCTCTGTTTGGAGTTAAGCTATTTAATTACTCATTTAAAAATAAACGTAACATAATGTCTGCTTTTCAGTCTTTGATGAAATTCATCTTAGACGTAAATTCATCAAAGAACGTTTCCAAGAACGTTCACTTTTTTCTATTCATTTTGTCCTATTTAAAATTATTTTTTTTCCTCAAATAATAGCTCTTACATATGCAAAGTTTATTTCATGTGAATGCTCAATGTAGTTATTCAATATATACCAAATGAAAAATAATGTATAACGCCTTATTTTTTTTTCTCTTTGAATAACTTTATTATTTCTAACAACTTGTGGCGATTAGAATTTTATCAAATTTATGCATTATCCAATTTAAGAATCGTAGCAACCATCAACGCAATTTATTGTCCTTAAAAAATAATATTAATAAATATAGCGCTATCTAATGTAAATAATCATGTATATAAGACAAAATTATATTTTTCCTTTTTTTTTCCAGCGTAAACAATAGTTTTAACCTATTTAGTATTTTTTAAAAAGCACTGATATTGTTTTAAGGAATAAAGCGTTAAAAAAAAGAAATCTCCAAATTGTGTCAGAAGAATTTTTTTGTTGACTACTTGTATAGTTGTTCGCTAGATGGCAGCACGAACGATAAATTTCGAAGTCTGGACTAAAATCGAGCGTTGCATCGAAGTAGAAAGAACATAGTCTCTTGAAAGCGAAGAAGTACGAATTCGGAGTTCCAAAGGTACGATTTTTTAATACTCTCTAATTACTCTATTTTTTGTTTCGTTTGTATTCCATGAAGCTGGAATTGTTGGAACAAAGTTCATTCATTATTCCCGTGTCTTTCTTGAAGGGCCGACGAGAGGCTATGTCAGCCTAATCAGAAACTAGGGACCCGGCTGATGATCTGGGATCGGAATAGTATAAATTTTATAAATTTAAATGGCAGAAGGGGGACCAAAACTGACATGGGGCCCATCGTAGCACTCGACGACCCTGCTTTCGTGTCCTGTTCAGTAGAAGTGTGTGGCGCTATTTTTTTGACCTCAACATTCCCTAATCTAATGCTGCTAAATTTGAGGCCATAAATTTCTCACAGATTATTCCAAATTCCCCTCCCCTCAAATAACAAATGTTTAAACGAGTGATTGTTTTTAACTGCTGTAATGTAAGTTATCGTTTACAGAGGGTTTGGTCCTTAGTCAGGCAGAAAATGTTATTGATCCTGGTATCTTAATAAATCAGGATTTCAAGTTTAGTCAACAGTGCAGCATTGCAAGTAACAAAACCAACAGCATGCTTGAGTTTATCAATAGATCTATTTCAAATAAATCTCACAAGGTTCTTCTTCCGTTATATAGGAGTTTAGTAAGACCTCATTTGGAGTATGCTGTTCAGTTTTGGTCTCCTAATCTCAGGAAAGATATTTCTGTGTTGGAAAGGGTTCAAAGAAGGGTTACTAGACTAGTAAGAGGACTTCCAGATTTAGACTATAATAACAGACTTAATAGCCTGGAGCAAAGGAGAGCCAGAGGGGACATGATTCAGTTGTTTAAGTTTATCAAAATGAAAGATGTTAACGGGTTAAATTTTCTCACGGAAAGCAAGACCTGGGGCCTTACAATGATTATATCTAGAAGGGAGTCGTTAACGAGAAACCGATCAGAAAACCAGTTTTTCGCCGTGCGTGACGTCACTTTCCGTGACGCACCATTTCTCCCTACCATGAAGCTATCCTAAACGTCTTGCTGCCGACTTTAGCTGCCGAGAAGGACCATTCTCGTTTTCACCCGGTTGGCAGGTGGTGAGATGGCTTTCTCGGGAGGTGAGAAGTGCTTCCTCGTCAAGATGGCGGTGGCCAGAGAAGCGGTGTGACTGTTTACACTTGCGTAGTGATGGAAATTTTGCAATTGTGGGATTTAATGCTCGTAATTTTGCAAGAGGAGAAGTCTAGGAATTATTACAGCCAAGTTACTTTTAATAATAGTAATATTATTATAGGAACATGGTTTTCATTAAACACTGACGCATTGTTTAAATCGGTTAGTAATTTAAATTAAATATCTTCGGTTTCTTATAAATATTATGAACATATTTTCGTTATAGAGTGGTACGAACATATTTTTCTTAGGCTCATTCCCCGAATATGGATGTTTTTAAATAAACATTAATTATGATGAGGGCAAATAGATACACTTTTTAACAATTTCGATCGCGAGAAATGACTCATTTCTTGGTTTACATATTGGTGTTTCGGCCTTTAAATTACATGTTTTGATAGTTTTGACATGCATGTTGCTGGATTCAATTTTGCGACGTTAAGCAACGTTGCTCTACAGGTAGGCGTTTTCAAATAACTGAGAATATTTTTACAGTCCCCCCCCCCTTTATTTTTGTACACATAATTTTGCCTTAATAAATAGAAGGGTATGACATTTGGTCAGTAGACTTTGGTTAATAGAACCTCAAGATCCTTAGAAATTTTTCACCAACCAAATGTCTTTTAATTTTACATTTCATAAAATATCAATCTTTATTTTTCGAATCAAATTGCATTCAGTTTTTTTCCCGCAGTATGTTTACACATTGTTTTGTTGTAACCTCTGTACAAAATCAACGCGAAACACTTTCCATGTAATTAATTTAAAGAAATAAACTTTAAAACCCACAGCACTTTTCATGTTAAGTTATACACTATTCTAGCAAAATTGATTTGCTGGACCACTGTTTTTTCATTAGAAGTAATGAAAAAGGGCATTGTAGTCAATTCAAAACGATCGTTTTTGAATTCCCCAGCTTTATTTTTTTATCTATTATTCTTCAAATTTGCATTAAATAATTCTTTTTTCTTTTAAATATATTTCACTCTGTCTATTTGAAAATCCCTGATTGAGTAGATGGGAGTAAAGGCTATGACAGTAGCCTGAATAGCTCCCAGCCAGTAGCTCCCACCACTCAGAAAAGAACTTAATTTAGAGCCTGTTTATAACATAAGATAGAATTAAAAGAAAATAAATGCATAATCATACAAAGAACACATAAACACAAAGCAATGCAATAAAGTACGTCTAATTTTATAACAGAACCCAGGTATACTATATTACAAATATGCTACTATATCCTAAATTGACTGCAGTAGAATTGAGTATAAAAATTTTTAGCCTTTTCTTAAACAAATTTCGATTATTAATGGCTTTTAAAAAATTGGGTAAGGTGTCCACAATCTTGGTCCGTAAGAGATAATGCCATTAAACAATAGATTTGTTTTTGCGTTAATAGGTACAATGTTTTCACGGTTTCTAGTGGGGTAATTATGGACCAAAAAATTCTGTCAAATGGTTCTTAAAAGCCCTTTGTTTTGCTTTTCAAAGATAATCAAGAGCGAGTCCATCGTTTATTTTTTTGAAAAATATAACAATTGCTTAGGGGTTTTTTCTTTTTTTAAAAAAATTATTAACCAGATTCCACCTAAATATGTGGCGCATGAAAGTTCATGCCAAAAGAGAATTCTTTGGTGTAAACGAAGATTAAAATCACTAGTTTCAAACTAAAGCAACCGTGATTCGCAAATCTGCATTTCTAATTTTACGAAACATAACCGTAAGGGTGAGTCATTATCAACGATTTAGGGGGGGGGGGGGGATAATCTTAAAACTAGACCATTGTCAAATTTTATTCGCTTACTTACCGTGAAAAGATTTTAAAAGCTGATGTATCATAAACAAAAGGCAAACAAAAAGGCACTTTGCATTTTAAAGTATTCTTTCGAAAGAATATTTTTAAAAGAAAAAAAAAAGCCAAAAATAAAATGAATAAAATGCGTAAACACAAATGAAAAAAAAAGTTGGTTATAACATATCAAGAAATGTATTTGCCAATTTGTTTGACCATGAGATAACTCCTCGGATCCCGAAACGCCGTGGAATTAAAAGTTGCGGATCCCCGTTGCTGTGGTTGAAAAAACTCAATAAGTACGGGAAACCGCAAATGCCGTGGGAAACGGAGTTGCAAGCCTCTTTTGCCGTAGGAAAAAAGAACTCCAGTCCGACTGAAGAGATTCCTTTCCCGCGTCACGAGTAGTTCTCGGAACGCTGGAAACAGAGACAAAATACTCACTCGATACAATGGTGGTAAGAGCAAACGGGAGGAACCGACTATTTTCTCGGTTGTTCTCGGTTTTCGTGAGGGAGAAAACGTCGTCACCAGAATGGAACGTTACTTACGTTGTAGGGCCCAAGGAGACTCCGTATTAAGCTATCCAAAACTCAGGCTAACCTGGAAATGAGGAAAAATTACTTCTTTAGTAGGGTCGTGGGCACTCGGAACAGCTCACCGGAAGAGGCGGTAATGAGCAAGGGGGTGGATAGCTTTAAGAAGACCATTGATCTTCATTTGGGACTTATAAACTGACTAGGATCAGCTTAGCTTTGCCCAGAGCCTGGCGCTGGTAGTCACATTTTGTATTGTATTGTATTTGTACAGCTTAACGAAAAAGACGAATGACGGAATGGTTCCTTCAATAGCAAAACATATCGGCGCAAGTTTACATTTCTTTCCATGATAGAAAGAAATTTATTAAAATGAAATCAAGTGGTAAAAAAATAAAGCTACAGGAAAACGCATATCTTTAACGCTACAAACACTCAATATGGAAGCCGAAGTAACCGGTTACTTACCTCAGCGTTCTATGATCAACCGGTTACCATTCTAAGCTGTTGAGTGGTTGAATGGAGCACGTGATCATTAGCTGTCATGTGATTAACTAACCGGACGCTACCGGTCGTGCTCGTCGAATGTAAGCAAAGGTACACTTCTTCTGCTCCATATGTGTCGCGAAGAGGAGAAGCCTTTTACAAAGATCTCTTCTTTTTTACTACTCCAATTACTTAATGTAGTGTAATGTGTTTTGTTTGGCTCATGCATGTTTGGTCATGTTTTTGCCCACTTGATTTCATTTTAATAAATTTCTTTCTATCATGTAAAGAAATGTAAACATTGGTTCAAAAACCAGTTCGAGTGTTTAAGAACATTATTTGTGCTTTTTTAGCTGCCAAAGGTGAATCTACTGCGATTTTTAAAGGTACAATTTTATAATTATTCCCCCCCCCCCCCCAATTTGGAAATTTATTTCATGTTCTACATCTATTGTATCTGCGAAGGTAGAATTATAAGAACTCTTTACAAAAATGACTTGTTTCTCGTCACTTCAAACAAAAGAAGCGGCGCCATTTTAAACAAAAGACTGTCTCCGTCGGTATCTTATTCTGTCTTTGAATATTTCTCATTTCATTTTCATAAAACAATGAAATCACTCAGCTTTTTAGTTCGAAACTATAAGTGAAACAGCATTGATTGATATTCGTATTAGAGATGCACCAAACGCCGTATTTTGCCAAATATCGAATATTTAGTAATATACTACAGTTTATCATCGCTTAACTTTCATTACAATGATTAGTTTTTTGGATTGTTTTTAAACAATAATTGATGTTTCATACGGTGTAAAACTTTAAGTGAGTTTAATGTGTCATAATATTTGAGAAAATGTTAAAAGCAACATAATTTTAAATTAAATGTTTGAGTGGATGGAATTTAATCTACATTGATCATAATTTTTGTACTTTGGTACTTTTCTATAACTTTCTTCTGTTGCACGGGAAAGTATGTGTTTGTTTATTGTCGAATAGTTGTAACTGTTTGGTTTCGGAATTTGGTTTGTATTAAACCAAACCAAATATTCGGTGACACTGTTTTCGGTCATACTCTTAATTTTTCATTATTTTATACCAGGATATAAAATGGACCAGTAAAAGTGTTTAGAGCTGTAAAATTTTGTAGTGGACCAGTGACCAGATGATGTTTGTACCGTGCTGCAAAATTCAGTCATGTAATTTTAGTTGCAATATTGTGTTCCTCCCTCAGTTTGGGCTCCTGTAGTAGCCACAAAGGTGATTAGCTGTTCAAAATTTCTTCTTTTTTTTGTTTTGCAGCATTGTAAGCTCTGCTCAGGGTTCGTATGCGTCATGTAAATCCTGGAAAGTCAAAGGGGGAAAAACAAATTTCAGATATGGAAAATCGATATTTTCGTTCAAAGTCCTGAAAACTTATTTAAAGTACCGATGCCCCGATAAGTAAATGTGCTGATTAATCGGCGAGTCACAATTATTATTTTTAATTCTGTCGATTTCTCGATCATATGTTTTCTCTTATTTTGACTTTAGAAATAGTCGTAAGTTCATTGCTGAGAGTCTATTAATTTTTCTCCCAAGAGAAGTTATTTTCTCGAGTAATTTTAAAATTTCATTCCAGTTTTTGATCCGACTATCACACTATTGTTCATAAAATTACATTATGCAAACTAAACATGAAAATATTAAGGGTAGTTTATCTAAAAGCACTAATGGTTAAGGAGAAAAGTATCATTACATAAAAGAAGTTGTTGTTGCAATGTTATATACATAGTTAATATATTCAAAATTATAGAAAATTAAAGAAAAACATAAAATAAAAAAAAGTAAATAACATTACTTCAGCCATCAGTCTTCTTTTTTATGTATGTTAATATTTTTTTATAATGAATTCAAAAATAATTAATTTTCTGTTGAATCAAAAATAAAAGTAGATTGTGAAATGTATAATGTAATCATATATATGCAGTTCTGTGCAGATTAATTGGGACCAGCTCAAAAGTTTTCACAAATCTCGTTCAATTGGTATCGGTCAATTTAACAGGGGTTGGGTTTTGGACTGTCCGAAACTGGTTTAGGACGGGATGGGTGGTTTTTAATGTAATCAATTCGTATTTACTGCAATATTCACAACGCATAAATATAGATATTCATGAGGTTCAATTATTGAGTATTGGATAATATTTTTCTCCAAAATCTTAATTTTAAAAAGATTTTACTTAAAAAAAATTGCCAATAACTATTACATAAAAACTTCCTTATGTAACAGTTGGTTACGTACGATGAAGGGAAATTCACAACGCTACCAATACAACTAATTTTAGTTCAATTTATAACAAAGGAATGTTATTAACTGTGCAATATTTAGGTGCAAAAAAAAAAGCTTAATTTTTTAAAAAGTTTTCACAAATAATATTTACATGATGTTTTAACGAAATTTTTTTTTCAAATCATGGATTAAAGAACGAGAAGTTGATGACTAAACACTTACATAATAAAACTTGTGCTATTCTGTTTTTAGTTCATATTGTTAATAAAATACGTTCTGTAACTAGAAAAAATTGTAATTTATTGTATTTAAGTCAATTTTTTTAAATTTTTATTTTGCACACATGCACAAATGTCAAAAAATTTGAATTAATTTGGGAAAAAACCCGTCCTGTATACAAATTGAAATTTTTAACGAAGAATTTAATTTTTACTTAACTAGATTAAAATCAGCTGCGTAAATAAGTTACATATATATTTATACTTGAATTGGTCACGTTGAATAAATATATTAAATAGTAAAAAATAATAATAATAATAATTTTGATACATTTTGTTCTGTTTTTGGGAAGTTTTCGATAAAGGTGCGTCTTGGCGACTTTTTCAAAGTTCGCCAAATTTTTTGGCGCCAAAGTCTAGGCGCTATTTTTCCCGCTCTGCCAATGAAAAAAAAAGGGAGAAGAAACGTATGTTTTTTTTACTAACCTACTGGAAAATGAATGAAATGGAGTTTTTGCATCAGAAATACAAGAAATTGGAGCATTAAAATGTAAACAAAAGGTTCAAAAACAACTAAATCTCGATAAAAATACTAAAAAACTCAACAGCTTAAAAACACTAAATATGAACAAATCTAATCAAATAAACACTGAAAATTACATTGAAATGCAAAGAAAACTAGGCAAAAAAAGTTCTTTAAAAAACGGTAAAAAGCATTAAAACAAATAATTAACCTATTAAAAGAGAAATTAATTTGAATAATTTTATGCACAAAAACACTAATTATAAACTAATCTAAATAAATAAACCCTAAACAATACAATAAAATACTGCGAAAACTAGATATTGCAGACCCGACCGCCGGAAATGTAATGAAGCACCGACTAACTTCTGTAAATTTAGGATTAAAATAAATATTAGACTCCAAGAAATTAATTATTTTTGTAAAATTAAGCACTACAAAAGAGGGGGTGGTTATGTAACACTGCATCCCATGCCGTTTTATAAAAACTATTTTACAAATTTAAATTCAAAAAAAGTTAAAAGTTGTACTCACTGCTTGCAGGTTTTCAATAAGATCCTCTTAGTTTTTTGAAAAAAGAAAGACGCCCAATTTAAATTAATTAAAAAAAAATTTGGCCTGAATTTACCACTGCACTCCCATCCGAAATGCAAAAAGCGGGGGTGAGGGAAATGCAGAGGGCGCTCCGCTCCGTACGGTGGGTTGTAGGGTCAGAGAAATAAAGGGGTTGCCGTAGTATCCCCGTAGTGGCGCCGGTTTGCTATGAGAGCAGTTTATCGCAAGGGAAGGGGGAAAATAGTAGGGTTGCCGTAGTACTGCAACAGTGGCGCTTGGTTGCCATAAGAGAGAGATTTATCGCCAAAATTTGGCGACATTTGGAAAAGCACCTTTATCGAATAATCCCCCTGTTTTTGATATTTTCTCACAAAATATAGTTTTCCAAAAAATAGTTTTGTACACAAGTGTTTTGAATAAGGTGTTAAAAACCTTGCCAACCCCGCTTTCATTTGCACATGTATAAATATAGGGAAATTTGGTTACTATTATCAAAAAAAAAAGAAATAAACTAATGCATACAAATTGAAACTTTAATCAAGAATTTAACTTCTACGTAACTAGATTAAAGTCAGCTGCACAAATAAGTTGAATGTTCACATTGAATAAATGTTCAATATAAAACATTACTTTGATAGATTTCATTTTCTCTTTGATGTTTTGTCACAAAATACAATTTCCCTATGAATCTAGTTTTGGACAGGACGGTAAAAACCAGGGTTTTTACTGTAGTGTCCCAAGCTTTGACAACCCTGCTTAAGACCCATTGTTATTCCAGTGAACTTTGCCATTCCATGTTAACTGTTTTACATTGATAAGCACTTTTATTCAACTGTAATACAGGGAGATCTGGGAGTATCTGTTTGACTAAAACCTTTTACAACTTCTGTTTTCTTTTGTGAAGATATGAGAAGGAGGGTACAGATGTGATATACCCCCCCCCCCCCCCCATTTGGCGACATCCGATTTTTTGCACAAAATTGAAATATTTTTCTCGCCAATGAGGTGATAATTTTTTAAGCATGGCATCCCTGGCAAAACTATCTTGTGTTAGGCAATCTTAGATCTGTTCAAACTTGTTTACTTGGGTTGTCTACTCTGTTTCACGCAGGAGAGATACGTGTTGTTTCGTGCAATATACCTTACAGGAAAGCTTATTTTGTGTTAGTTTAAATTCAGTAGTTGTAAGTAAAAACATTAGAAAATGCCAGTTTCTTCAAACTTGAACGTTAATTAAAAGTTAACTCCAACGTGATGTGTATCTGTAACGTTCCATTGCATATGATGTTTTGTCTTTGACTGGGTGTTAGGATTTATACCATAAACATGTAAGTTCTTTATTTTAGAATTCAAAAAAAAAAAACTCTCACTTCCGAAATTCTTTGTTTTTTACAATTCCTTGAGGGGTTCTCGTAGTTTTTAACTTTATTTTTACTGTATGTAAATTAATTTTACAAAAATAGTACGGTTATTTTGTTCTAAAAGTTAATTCTTATCGATGCCCCAAATTATTTAGACATTCTATTAATATGCCTCCTTTAGGTAGAGAATTTCTGAAAATAAGTTGACTCCAGCATTTTATAAAAATATAAAAGTGTTATTTTATGTAAAATATATTAGGTATTTTGAAAGCATGTCTGGATAGCAAATAAATTATTGTATTTTTGTATTGTTTACGTTTATGATGTTCTGTGGAGACAATTCTACTTTTCATAAATCGAAGTTTGAGTAACTAAGCGCTTTTTTTGGCTGAAATAGTTATTGATTTCGGGGATGTTTTCCGCTTTAAACATCGCAATTTAAATAGTTTTGCTCTTTTTTAGCAGAGTGTGAGAAAAGTTTCTGTTCCATGAAATGCATGTTGAAAAAAAGCTTTTATTTCTATTGGTACATATTTCATTGGTGAGCTGTTATAGTAATTTGTCAATTTAAGCAGTTGTAGTAGTTGTTCTTTGTGTACAAAAACTTTCTAGTTTCTGGTATTTTTGAAGCGTATATTCTTGATGTTTTTTGTTGTGGTTTTATGTTGTTTTTATGCATATTGTGTTCTGAAGTACTTTGATCATGTTTTTTTATCTGATGTTTTCCTGTTGGCGCTAAAAAAGCATCGCTAAGAACGATGTATGACATATGTCGTCATACATCGTTTTCTTGGCGCCAACAGGAAAAAGTCGCCGACGGTGGGGTATATCACATCAGTTCCAGAAGGAGTTCTTCGAATGACTAACCAACAAGGTTTTATTTTTAAGGGGGATAATGCAGCTGTTATTTGAAACGTGGCACTTCTCAATGCTCTATATTTCGTCTACTCTTATTCTATTTTTCTCCTTTTAGCTTTATTCTGAACTAACTTTGGCAGGGTTGTAGTTTTGGCCAGACAAAACTGATTTTATCCAAGCCACTGGCTAAAACCGGCCTGGATTTAACCACCATAGAACTAGCCAAAACTAAATTACGTGAAAATACACTTCTAATTTGTATGTATGTCAGAGATGTGTGTTTTGTAACTAACAAATCTGTTAGTTGGAAGTTTTTTAATGGAGCACAGCAATTTTAGTTAATTAAATATAATATTAGTAAAGTAATTTACATTAAGCAATAGTAGTGAACAAATTTCAACTTTCTTCAAAATGATGAAATTGCTCACTGAAATTGCTCACAACTAAAACAAAAGACATAAGGAACACAAAACAGCCTGTGACATAAATATAGTAACTTTTCTGTAGTGTTGCTTTTTAATTTTCGAAAGGTGTTTCTCCCCTGGTACCTTTAGTTTTTTTAATTTTTTTTAAATGCCTATATATGTTTTTAAAATAAGCTTTTTTTTCCCTCTCATTTATTCTTCAAAATTACTTGAAATACTTCCAAATACTTTGTACATTTGTGTGGGAGAATTAAATTCTATCTATTCAGCTTACAATGTTTCACTCTATTACTTTTTAATGTTACTGCATATTTTTCATGTAAACCTTATGTTCTAAACATGCTGTAATTTCTACAAACTGTTAAACAAACTATTTAGATAAATAATGAAAGACGATTGATTATGTTGCATTTCTTTTTCAATAAATTATTATTTGGTTTTCATTTAAAATTTGATAATTATCTAAGTGATCAAAACTAGATAAAACTGATTTTATCCCAGCTAGTTTAAACCTGTTTTATCCATGGTTAAAACCACTACTGGCCAAAACTCTTACAACCCTGAACTTTGGTCATTTGACTAGGTTTTTATGAATGAATTAATTTGTTTTTCAGCCTCTGCTGTTTTTAGCTTTTACTTTGTTTTAATTTCAGTAATCTTCATTCCTTTGTTTTTTATTTTATCTCGCCTCCTTTTTTGCCTTTCTGCAGCGGTCGGTGCCATTTGCGCAATTTGTTTATGATTTAAATCTCGGACTCCCCGATATGAAACTTTTGTGTGCTGTTCAGTTAAAATGTTCGATTTGGGAGGAATTTATTTTTTTGAAATGTTTGCGAATAGGATAATGTATATTGTTTAAAATCTGTTTGAATACATAACTTATGCTCTATCTTTTGATTCTAATTACAGGAACTGCAATTGCAGGCACTGGGAAGTTAAAACAAAAGAAGATATTTAATTAATTCTTGGAAAGAGTGAAGAAGTAAAATCCAGGAAAGATGAACTCCGTAAGTGAAACTACTTTTGTTTGAATTTTTTCTTTCAAAAGCAGAACTGACGCCAAGGTAAGCCAATGTTTTGGAATGCCTGTACCTCAGAAGGACGTGAGTCACGTTATGGTCATTTAACGGGAGAGTGGAAAAACTTTTTCTGGCTCATACAAAGGATGGGGCGTGCGCTCTTTTAACCCTGGTAAAAAATTGAAAAGGAGTTTTTTGAAAAGAATGACGTTCACAGGCTCGTTCGTACCCTCCTTCAAAACTCCTCCAATACTCCTTCATTTGTAAAATTTTTTTGAAGGGCCCTTCAAACTCCTTCATTTTGGTTTTAACTCCTTCATTTTTAGTTCAAGACTACGTAATCTACCTCTATGACAATAACTTAAAATACTTTGATTGACAACTAATGTCATGACGAGGACGATTTTTATGTAGTCATTTCGTGCATTTATTTTTTTCGGAAAGATGTGATTTACAAATTGATCACAGTTAAGTCATAAAAGTTGAAGGTGAAAATTTTATTAGAAGAGTAAAACATTTCATAACTAAAGTAAAACATGTTGGTGATTGGCCTATTTTTTTTTTTTTTTTTTTTCAAGTTTTATGATTACTGTTTTTCCTTCCTCCACACTCTCAGCAGCAAAAGTCAGGTTGTCTAATCACAGGGTGGCGACAGATCAGGGAAATCAGGGAGATCAGGGAAAAGTCAGGGAACTTTATTAATCAGGGAAAAGTGAGGGAAATATCAGGGAATTTTGAAAAAATAACAAAAAATCAGGGAAAATTGATTTTTTGAAGAAAAAAATTTTTTTTTTTTTGCTTTACAAAATTAAGTACTCTAATTCCCTACGCATTTTCCGCTAATTATCTGTTCGAAAAAAAAAAGTAAAATGAATGAGGTGCGATATTTGTGCATCTTTTTTCCTCAACGTCAAAGTATTGAATCTTACTTATTAACCACAGGATGAACTTCCTAAGATTGCTTCTGTGTATGTTAGGGTGTTTATTTCACCTAGCTTGAAATTTCCTTTTAAGCTTTCAATGCTACGTAAAATAAACAACCATACAGGCAAAGAGGAAGCCTTCATTAATGCCTTAGCTCCTTTGCCGTTATTTCATTGTCTCAACGTAATTATCGTACTATAATCATGATTTCAAGAAGAAATCTTTGGTTTTTGTTTAATACTATAAAAGCTTAAAAGTTATTACTTCTTCGTGCTTTTAATTTAATTGCTAAAATTGAACTTTCAATAAAAAAAACTTTGTTTTTTGTCGTCATACTATTTGTTGTCACCGCAGATTATAAAGGTTTTCTTTTCTTCAGACTTAAGTGATTCTTTAATTTTATAACCAAGTTGTATTCTTCTTTTATATATTTTGAAATTAACTAATTGCTTTTTTTTTCTTGCATTTCAAAGTTGTTTGTCACGAAAGCAATCTAAGATTTTTTTGTTACATACTGAAATCATTTGAAATAGAGTTAACTTGTGTACTTAAGTAAATATCTTTATTTTTTTATTGTTAAAATGCTGTATTCATTCATTAAAACCTATGTTCTTGATTAGAGAAAAGCTCCCTATAAATGGATGTCAAATTGTTTCATCTGTTTTGCATAAATATGTCAATTAGTTATCTAAGAGTAACTACATTACTTCTATTCTTTCACTATTACTTGTTATTCTTGCAGCAATTATTATATTGTTTGAAAACTCAGTTGAAAATAATTTCAATTACTTTTTTGTTATTTGATAAATACACATATGTTTTTATGAGTAATTTTAATAGTTTCTTAAAATTCTTATACTAAGTGGCCTCTGGTTAAAGTAAAGTTTTTTTTTATAATTTTCTATAATCTTTCCATGTAGAAAAATTGAATATACTGTTTTGTAGAATTTTTTCCCCCCAAAAAAATTGACTTGATATGTTTTTTTAACCATTTTATTAAAAAAGTAGCATTTTTTAAAAATATATCTTTAGTTCAACAACTTTACACAACTTAAAACGTTTAAAATAATTCATTTTATACAAACATACAATGGATTTCAAATAGAGCAAAGAAAGAGAACCATTATCATTGGTAAAGTAAATCAGGGAAAATTGGTGAACTAAATCAGGGAAATGTCAGGGAACTTTTTTTCACAATTCCTGTCGCCACCCTGAATCATTATTTAAATATTTAAAAATATAAGTAGATGTACTATATTAAGTGATTGTGTTAAAAAAACAACTGTTTAGTAAATCAAAGTTATGATATTGTAAAATAAAAATTGTCATCCACAAGTATGTCTTGCTTTGAGGAGGAGACGGGCTCATGAAATTGTGACAAGGGGAAGAGAGAGGGTGACAAAATGACATCGCAGTTATTGTAACAATATGTTTGTAAAAAACTTGACATGTGACAGGACACTGGAGAAGGAGTTGGCTGAAGTTTGACACTTTGTGATAAAGGGGAAGGGGTCAAATTTGTTGGAAAAAAGTGTGACATTTGATGACAGCCCCCTTGGTACTCCTCTAAAATCTTATTTTACTCCTCCAAAACTCCTTCATTTTCTGTCTGTACGAACTGTACGTACTGTAATAGAGTACGAACCCTGCGTTCACAGGCTCGATACCGAATAGGCTTCCACATGCAATGCACTAAACAGCGGAAAACCGCAATTTTTCGACTCGGGTCAGTCTGGCTCTGGGGTGCAGATATTATCTTGAATGGATCGTGGGCTTCTTCAGAGCAGGAAAGAAAATGGCGTTGGAAAGTATTTTGAAATGAACTCTAAGTTTTGTGTGTTTGGAGACTCGTTGAGGTGACACTTGCTGAAAATTAAATTCCAGTTTATCAACCTTTTTTCCCCTCCCTTACATTTTCAATTTGAACACAAACTGTTTGATTTCTTTTCTACGTCACATTCCACATTTTCGTATGCAAAAATGGGTTCACCAATATGTATCGGTTGATATGTAGGGTGACGACCCCAGTAATTGGCACTGTAAGAGTTTGTCCTTAAACTTACCTCTGTTTTTATTACTTAGAGAAAAATATTCCCTTGCAATTATTTTTGTATTAAAGAATGCACATCTGTGCATCTATTTAGTTCACTAAAGTCAAAAATATTTGAATTTATATGTTTTTAAATCTATATCTATATATATATATATATATATATATATATATATATATGTATATATATATATAAAGTTAGCAAAATCACCAGTAATTGGCACTTGATACCCAAGTGTATGACACCTCGTGATCCAGTAATTGGCACACGTTAATAGAACTGGAAAATCACTTTATTTTTCACTTTTAGATTACATAAAAATTTTATCATCATAAGAAACATAATTAATGTTAATTTAAAGTAATTAAAGTACATAAAGGTAATTTTACATAAATTAATGTTAAATCACACATTTTAGGGTTGAAAAGGTATTTTAGAGAAATAAAAATAAATTCGGAGTGTTGCATGGAAAAAAAATCATTAGTCGGTATGCAGTTTCGATTTTTTGAATTATAGCTATTTCCACAGATAAAAGAACATTGACCCAATGATTCCAAATGACTATAAAAAATAAACCGATTCTCTGCAGTCGCAATATCTGACTGATGGCCGAACATATTTGTTATTTTACTGTTTCTCTTAAAAATTTAACAGTATTCTGCAGGGTTCAAATCAATAGTAGAACCCATATAATATAGTTGCTGAAAAAGTATCAGAAATCAAACTAGTGTCACATTGCACAACACATTTGTGTTTATAGGCACATGTGCCAATGACTGGAGACTAGCAAAACTGAAGCACCACTAAATGGCGTCCATCATTATTTCAAAAAACCAAAAAGGGAAAAAAATATATTTCTACCCACTCAAAGTATCACCTTTCAATTAAACAAAACTTTTGACAACAAAATTTTAAAATATATTTTAAGTCGGATTTTAATGGATTGATGCGCATGCTTCCCTTAAGCCAGAGAAGAAGCTTTTGCAATAAAAATGGCTGATTTGACACAAGCCACAATTGTTTCTCTTTCCTACACACTTCTACCGTTTAGTAAAATAAATTGAAGTTATAATATTTAAAATGTACATTCAGTAGGTATATAGCCTTCGACTTTTAAAAGATTGGGTACGAATCTAATTTTAGTACATTTTTGTTGGAAGTGCCAATCACTGGTGACCTGCCAATTACTGGGGGTGTTACTCTACCATGATATTTAATAGGACGATATGTATCCAATATTTATTTTGAAAATATCACCATATCTAATGTTTACGATAGTTGTTTAAGAAACTATTTTAAAATGATGTGAGTGAAAATCCAATTTTACAATTCTCGAGGGATTGGGTTAAAAAAACGTGTGATACGGGAAATAAGTAGCAGCAAATCTGTTGACGGGATTTGATGAAAAATCTTTAAATGCAGGAAAAACGTAAATTCGGAGGACGTAAAATCGGGCTTTCGATTGTATCGAAGTGATTCATTCATTATTAAAAATAGGGAGAAATGTAGAATGTATTTAGAATATGGTTTATTATATCATGTAATATTATGTAATAGTTTCAAGATCGCATTTTAGGGGAGGGTTTTTAGGGTTTGAACCTCCTCTGAATTTTTTCAAAACTGTTTTTAAAATTTCTTTTCGTTACATTTTTTGTTGAATTTTTAAATTATAACCTTTTGGAGAATCGTACTGCTCTCAAATCCTGCTTTATCTGCAGTATTTATTTTTACTGTAGTTACTACAAATATCATTTCTTTCAAAGCAATACAGTGTTTTCCTCCAGATTTTGAATGCCTAAAACACATAAAACATCCAAATTTTTTTGAATTTGAAAGTCTCAAACTCTTATATAACATATTTTAAAGGTGTCAAAAATTATTAAGTTAAGGGGTGCGTATATTCCAATTTGTTGCATCTGTTCTTTTGAGTTAGAAAAAGACATAAAATATGTAGCAGGGGTAATGTTGTGTACCCATCACATATCTTCTAAATTTAATAGCTACATCATTTTTAGCATTCACATCTTTTACATACGTAAAGTGACACCCCCTCATTTAAATAAAGTATTGTAACAAAAATCATCAAAATACAGTAGGCGCCGCTTAATGTGAACACTTTAGGACAAATATAATTCGATAACAATAACCGAAAAGAATCCAGGAGACACAAAATAATGATTTTTTTCCAATTACGATGTATTTATTTTGGCAACCTCAAATTAAAATCACAATGAGTCAAATGAACACAGTTTCAAATTACAAATTATTAAATTAACAGAATGAAAATATCTGAATTATGAAAAGTTAAAGTTAAATTATGCAATTTTTCATCACATACTAATAGGTGAAGTAAAATATGACCGTTTTCCCTGACATTCGTAAACCAGTTTCGAAGCACATTCAGCTCTTCTATCTTTTCCAGCATGATTTTGCTTGTTGTTTAAATTTTAATTTAACTTTGCTTTGTTCTCAATCTCGACACAATTCTTTAATAGTTTACGAAGTAATGGCAACAATAGAGGTCCTACATCAATGCCATGTCCAGCGACTGAATTTTGTTGGGTGCAAAAGAAAGTTTTCTTAGCGGGAGTCTGTGGTCACTGGGGGCGAACTTTCTGCAGCTTCATTCCCAGTGATTGAAAACCACAAAATGCTACACAGAATGTGAGTCTCGTCAGGGTTTGCCTATGTATTTCTGTTAATTGAGGAACAAAAACGGGGAAAAGATTGAAAGTTTCTGAAAAAGTGATAACAATAAACGAAGACGCCGATTACAATATGCGAGTTTTAAAACGTGTGTTAACGTACAAGTGTTCCGGGACTTCGTGATCCTGATAACATTAAGCGAATGATAACATAAACCGTGATCACATTAAATGGCGCCTACTGTATATGAACAAAATTAAATTTTATTGATCAGTATCTGACACAGCAAACGTTTTTCGGCCATATAAATATTTTACAGTGAACAATTTGATTGTTAATTAAAAAATAACGAATGTGCTGTAAATTTGCGGGGATGAGATCTCTGACGCAAAGAGGAATAGAGCGCTGTAGACGATGATCACCGATTAAAAAAAAACACCAACCACTCATTTTCTCAATACAGTAATACACAGGCACACAGAAATAGACAAAATTTTTGTATCGTTCAAATTTTGGCTTTGTGATACAAAACAAATGCAGGATAAAATGTCAAAATGACGCGATGCTCCGGCAAAACATCGAAAACTATCGATGATTTAAAAAAAATTTGTTGCCATCTTCTGTTTGCGTACAAATAAAATGTTTGTAAGAAATTTAAACGAGGCCTTTACAATGAATTTTAACCATGGTTTTCAAAAAACAGTTCTGGAAATGGACATTTCAAACCAATCTTTCCCATTAAGAAAAATATGCAACACTCAAATTTACGATTGAAAGCTAGATAGTGATAAGAGAGAAAATCTCGCTTTGACTTGAGCCGCACTTTTCTTCGTTTGTCAAATCTTTTTCTTCAAATAATTGAAAACTGCAGGTATACTCAAATTGTTCTTTCCGAAGGACAAAAGTTATTTTGTCCTTTTGAGTGCATCATGAAAAGTGCTTTTATTTTTATAAAGATTCTGTTATTCTCACATGATACTTGAAAGCAAATTTTTTCCTGTAATATTATTCACAGTATGTCTGCCTGACTGTTTAATAGTCTTATCAGGCTGGAAATATTTAAACGGAGAAAGCGAGGAGAAATGAATTCACCGAAAATTTTTCACGATAATTATGATCATACGAGCTACTTTACTTTACAAAAAGCGAAATGTGAGGTGTTGCTTAAGGGAGGCAAATAGTTAAAAACAACCCAAAACTTGAGACTTTAATTCAATCGTTTTTTTTCTTGCCGTGTCAAGACATTTGTATAGAGTATTAGATATAGTTTGTATATTGTGTCTTGCAGATGTGGGATTTAAAAAGTAAGAAAATCTATTTAAAATATAAAAAAGAAAATGAATAAATAGAATAAAGTGCAACAATCAAATAATGGTTTCGCTTTTAAAAAAAAGCCGAATATCTGCTATTGAATTTTTCACCCTCAGTTGAGTGTGGTTGAAATTAGCCGAAAAAAGCCTGATAACAACCCAGCCTGGCAACCCTGAGCAAGTTTAAAATTTTATAGGGACACTCATTTTCATCTCAAGGGTTGCAAATCGTCTGTGCTATGCTAGTTTCTTTCAGGGCTTAACCTAAGCAAAGTCTGCATTATGAAATGATATTTTTAATTTGCATTTTTACAGAAAAAACACTGATGTAGATGAACGAGAATAACTACAATTAAATCCGAAATTGCTGTATATATATTGTTAAGAGTTCGTGCAGCTTCGAACTTTCTTGAAATGACGACACAGTTCTTGAGAAAACGCAGGAGATTTATTTACAACTATGTACAAGAAATATCGTTAACAACTGCTAAATTAACCATAGCAATTAGGCAAATATCGATTGACACCACTCAATGGTCGAACACGTATTTACATCAAAATACGCAAAAATACAGCTGAAGGGCTTCACAGGCAAAAACTAAAACGAGACTGACTTCGAACTTGCCGCAGGGCTATTTATAAAACCCCGAAGAGTACTCTCGAATATTCCAGAAAATCGCAGACCGATCTACGACCATCTCATATTTTCTTTTTATTCCATTCACAAATTTTATCATTCCGAAGTGAGGGGGCCGCATACTTCGGCCGAATGTTATGGGGTGGTATGTACATCACAAAAAGCTATTTACGGGTTACGTTACTAAGATAATTTTAGATAAAAATAATGAAATAAAAGCCAAATTTAGCTAGATTACAACACATTAATCACAAAAAAATTACTATTTACAGAATTGGTTACAATATGTATATATACAACCACCCACAAGAACTGCTTGTTTAAATAAAAACTATTATGAGATTTAAAATAAAAATGAATCTCTAAATTATTTAAAGGTATTAAAAAAAATTCTGTAATCAATTTATCCTTTAATGTTCATTATTAATACTTTATTCTTGTTATTCGATGCACCATAACTTATTACAGATCCTCTTGCCCTATTAGAAGCCCCTGGTCCTCTGACATAATCCATTCCATTCTAAAAAAAAGTTTTACTGTCAAAGATAATGACTAAAAACCCGTACATTTTTAAATGCCGAAGCATTTCAGTTTCTTTGGAGTGAAAACCTACTAAAAATATTTGATTCTGAGTAAATGCTGTAGCAACGATATCAATAATGTATAAAATCAGTTCATTGTATTGGCAATTTGTTTTGGAAGAAAAGAAAGTTTTGATATTTTTCCGAGTTTTGATATTTTTTTTTGTTTTTATCCGAGTGCAATGTACAACATTTTCTTCTTATTTTCTGACAATTTTTAAATGTTCCACTGGATTTTTTTTTTTTTTTTTTCTTTTTTTGTTTTTTTCGTTTCACAGAAGGATTATGAGAGCGTGGTTGCTGGGCGAGTTTGGCGATAAACAATAGAGTTGCGGAACTATTTTTACATTTGAAAGATATTATTTGATGTCTTTTTTGTTTGTTTGGCGAAATATTTTAAATTGAAATAAAAACCACTTCACTGGCTAAATAGAGTTTTAAAACAACTGTAAATCTAATTTAATGATTTGACGAAAAGTTTTAAATTCCAAACAAACTTTAATAGGTTTTTTTTTTTTTGAAAAGGTGTGTACGCATTTTATACAAAGAAAAATGATCGTTTTACATCAGAGGGGGAGGGAGCGTCAATTTTTTTTAATTCAACGGACTTCCATTACATTTTTAGCACGGGCATCGCTGTGCAGGTACTGCTAGTAATGTATAAAGTCAGTAATTTCCCATTCTAAGACTGACAGTGAAGTATTTTGTGAACCAGCACATGATTCGCTACCCACCATCAAGATACACATTTGGTTGAATTCTTTTTTAGCGACAATTTTCCTCGTTTATTAGTAACAACTTCATTTTTACGGTACAAGGATCGACAGATACCCAGGGGCGCAACCAGAAAATATTTTTAGGGGAGGGGGGGGGGCCCAATTTTTTTTTCGCAGCACTCTATCAGCACTCTCTCTCTCTCTCTTTATATGAATACATATTTATTATTATTATTATAAATGTGTACAAGTTATTATTATTTGTAAGGTTCAGTCATTAGTCAGGCAGACAAAGTTACTGATCTGGGGGTCTTAATAAGTCAGGATTTAAAGTTTAGCCAACAGTGCAGCTTTGCTAGTAACAAAGCCAATAATAAAATGCTTGGGTTTATCAATAGATCTATTTCAAATGAATCTAAAGAAGTTCTTCTGCCGTTATATAGAAGTTTGGTGAGACCCCATTTGGAGTATGCTGTTCAGTTTTTGGTCTCCTTATCTTAACAAAGATATGAATTTATTGGAAAGGGCTCAAAGGGGGGGGGGGCTACAAGGCTAATAAATGGACTTTCTCATTTGGACTACGATTCCAGGCTGAGAAGGCTTAAAATGTACAGTCTGGAGCAAACAAGAGATCGCGGGGACGTGATTCAGTTGTTTAAATTTACTAAAATGGAAGATGTTACGGGGCCGAAGTTCAGCACTGAAAACAGGACGAGGGGTCACTGCTTTAAGCTATTTAAATCTCAGGTTAACATCTACGTTAGGAAAAATGATCATTTTAGCAGGGTAGTGGAGCCTGGGAACAGCTTACCGGAAGAGGTGGTCATGAGCAAGGGAGTAGATAGTTTTAAGAGGGCCACTGATCTTCACTGGGGATTGTAAACTGACTAGGACCAGTCTAGCTGGGCCGAGAGCCTGTTGCTGGTCGTCACTTTTGTATTTGTATTAATATTATTTAGTACCTTAAAATTGTGTAAGTTTTGCAATTTATTCAAAAACTGTTGCAAAAACATGAATTGTTCTTATACCAGAATCGAAATCACGTTCAGAATAAACTTTAAAGTACTTGAATCAACAGTACGGCGGTAAGATGTTCAAATTAATAAATGGAAATCAATACTTGTTATTACTTCATTTATTATATTAATGAAATAAATCAAAATGCACACGAATTTTTATCACCAAAAGCTCTAAACTATTCACATTTTTAAGATCATTCTAGGAAAGAAAAAAAAGGAACACCTTAAAATGGCATGAAATCACTTAAAAATACAACAAAAATAGTCAATAAAATCACTTACACTTGATGAGTCCTAAATACCCACATTGTATATGTACACTTATAAAATTGTCTTATTGTCTACAATCCCTGCTTACTTCAGAACCACTTTGTTTTCTCAAAGCGCGTCCATCTTCGTTCGAATAAAAAAAAAAGATTATTTTTGATAATTGTTCAAATTTGCGTTCTGGGGGGGGGGAGGGCACAGGCCCTGTGCTCCCCCCTGGTTGTGCCCCTGCAGATACCTACTATAATTGGCTATACAAGAAGACAGATTTCGTGCAGAACACGTAGAAGTTTTTGTGGGCTCCATTTGCGACTGCTTCTGTATGTACATTTAAACTATGATTTTTGTATATATTTATCCAAGAATCACACTTATTTTTACCGTATCAACTAGTTACTCACGCAGAACATTAATGCGATTTCCGTAGCATAATATTCCACATAATGCGAATTCCATAAAGTTGACCAGAGCAAAACCAACGCTGTTTGATACAAACAATGTAACTACTTCTTGACGGGAATTTAAACATGAAAAACAAATCTTTTTTCCCCAGGATTCCCCAAGAGAAAAAAAATTTCCCCAAAGAATTCCCCTCAAAAAACACATTTCCCCAGAATTTCCCCAGAGAGCACCAGATTTCCCCAAAATGGGGAAAATTCCCCCAATCTGGCAACACTGACACATCCTCCGCCCAATAAAGGGCAACTCTTTATTGCCGGGAAAGGAACTGTCCTTTTCCGACTACCTCTTCGACTGGGGTTTGATTTGTGAGCCACGTTGTCTGTCCTAAGAGCTCTCTTTTTTCCAGGGAGATGGCTGTGGAGCGAATCGCGAGCTGCCGTCAACGTCAAAACGGCAATCCGAAGACTCGGAGAAAGAACCTCCCAGGTAAATATCTGCCGATGAATCCTCAGAAAGTATCGGGTGAGTGCAAAAGTTCGTGCGGAGTTTGTGAACGAAAGTCATACAGTGATTAGGCAAGTAAAACTCTTTATTCGATCGATGATATATTCTCCATCGTTGTCTATAATCTTCTTCCAACGTTCTGGCAGCATACGGATGCCTCGATCATAAAAACGGCGTGGTTTAGATTGGAAGAACGAAGACACGACGTTTTGTAAGGCATTCAAAGAGTCAAGTTTTTTTCCATTTAAATGATTTTGCAATGACCGGAATAAGTGATAATCCGATGGTGCGATATCAGGAGAATACGGTGGATGAGTTAGGACATCCCATTTCAGGCTGTTCAGTTTGCGTAGCGTCTGTCTTGAAACGTGTGGTCTAGCGTTATCTTGTTGAAAGACTACGCCTTTGCGATTTGACAAACTCGGACGTTTCTGTTTGATTTCTCGGTTCAGATTAGTTAATTGACCACAGTACTTGTCCGAATCGATCGTTTGGCCGGCGGGGAGAAACTCAAAATAAATTATACCCTTGCAATCCCATTAAACACAGAGCATCACCCTTCATCGGGTGCAAACTGGCCTTTGCCATTGCGTCACCATGTTCACCCTGCCTGTTTCCATGTGCGTTTGCGCTGAACGTTGTTGTACAGGACCCATTTTTCATCGCCCGTCACTAATCGATCCAAAAACGACTCGTTTTGGAGCCGCCCGAGTAAAGATACGGCAGCAGAAATTCGGTGGATTTTGTTGCTCTAGGTCAACAAATAGGGCACCCATCTATCGAGCTTTAAATCAAATCCGATTTTTTTTAAACGCCGAAAAGCGGTTGATCGGTCAACGTTAAGTGCTGTAGCAACTTCCTCTGTTGAAATTCGCGGAGTATTCTGAACTGAAGAACGCAAAACGTCGTCATCGATGTCGGAAGGTCGACCTGAGCGTGGCTCGTCTTCCAGCTTAAAATCTCCGCAACGAAATTTTGCGAACCATTTTTCCACAGTTCGTTTAGCTGGTGATTGATCTTGATAAACGTCTGGAATGTTTTTTACGGCTGCTACAACGTTCATCTCCCTTCCGAAACTCGTAAAGCATGACATGCCGTAAATGCACTTTATCAACACTCATTTTAAAAGTAATCTTTCTCGACAGCAGTTTGTACCTGCACAAATTATTTCGATTGGAAATGAAAGCTGCACATGTCACCTTTCCAACGATCTGACTTACGTAGGTAGTGGTATTAATGACAACACGTTACGCCCGTTCTAACGCCATCTATTGCGGACTCCGCACGAACTTTTGCACTCACCCAATAGTTTTTAATATTTCGATATTTAACAGCGTTTCTGAACATTTTAATCGGCATTACTATTTATTACAGTAATTTAATTTTCATCAACAATCGGCCAATAGCGCTTTTTAGCGATCCAGAAAACCTGGAAATTCAGATATCTCGAGGATAGCGGTGGTCCCAAACTTCCCGGATAATTGGTTCTCTACTGTATATCCGATATTTATTTTGAAAATATAATGATATTTTGACATTTTCAATATTTTTCCAAATACAACATTTTCAATAAAAAAAAGTACGTAAATCATATTAATATTGTTCATTTTTCTTAAAAATAACCAAAAAGTAATGTCCTATATTTTATGATGTATTTATACATCATTAATATAGCAAAGTAATATAATATTCCTTTTTTACTTGTATTTTATATTCAAAAAATTATTAATAATGTAATAATTTCAATTCATAGTAAAATTGCCTAATTAAATATTAAACATTGCTCAGAAAAAAAAGAAAATGTCTAATCAATGTGCACCGACTAATGCATATTATTATTTCTGAATCATATACAACTGTAAAAGTAGCTAATAGAAGATGTTAAATGAACTCCATTAAAATGGATGGAAATGTAAAATGAAATATTAGACATAAATAATGAAAGAAACCTTAATTTTAAGTCTACATATTGTAATAGTAATATGAGAAACTAACAAGTGATTTGACCATGCATTTACTATTTTGAAGACTTGAGTTGGTTTTGGTTGAAAATATCGGATATAATATCAAAATATCCGATACATACCAAACTGTCGGATATTTTCGATATTTTCAAAAAATATCATATTTTCGAACCCTGATCTTACTGAAGTCCCACACATTGGGATTTTAAATTTTATTTTTATTTATTGATTTTATTAAATTTATTTATTGATTGATTTTTAAGTTATTTATTTATTTTTTTTATCTGTTTATATTTTATTTCATTGATTTATTTAGGCTGTGTGTGTATGTTATTGACATAGCTCATAACTTTTCTAATAAAATAATGATAAAGTAATTAAAAATAAATAAATACTCAAGAAAACAATCTGTTTTAAAAAAAATAATTAAATTAAAACGATAGCTAAAAATGAAAAAAGGAAAGAGCGTTGAGATTTTTTTTTTGGGGGGGGGGATTTCTGCCGTTAAACTTCGGGGAGATCGGCACCCTTGTGAAAGTAACTAGTTCAATGTTGTTCTTTTTTTCTGCTTGAATTTTAAGGGATTATTAGCACTATTGTTTGTAGAAACGCATCAGTATTTCTGTGTTCGAATTAAGCACACACATTTTATTTGTATTACTATGAAGCATAAATTTTGAGGTTGTTTGTCCCTTTAAAAAATACCCATGTATCAGTATTTTATAATCACTAATCACAGTTCTCAAAAATCAGCATAATCTTCAATGAAGTCGACTTTATTTGCGATTTAATGAAAACTAACAAACGTGACAGTCTTTTTAGTGTAAGGACTCCCCCCCCCTCCTCCCCTGAAACAGAATCCTGGCTCTGATCTCACATTACTCGTTTGCGATAGCCCCCTGTGAGGGGCTGGAAATCAACCCTTCAGCTGAGCGTTTTCTTTCTTTTTTTTCTTCAGAAATTCACATTTAACCTAGAAAGCAGAGTTGCCAGATTGGGGGTAATTTCCCCATTTTGGGGAAATCTGGTGCTCTCTGGAGAAATTTTGGGAAAATGGGTTTTGAGGGGAATTTTTTGGGGAAAATTTTTTTTCTTGACGAAAACCTGGGGGGGGGGGGGGTAAACCTCGGGAAAAAAATAATTGTGATTAAATTTGCGTCTTGACATCTGGTAGTTACATTGTTTGTATCAAACAGTGTTGGTTTAGCTTTGCTCAACTTTATGGAGTTAGCATTTCGTATTAAGTGGAATAGTATACTACGGAATTTGCATTAATAGTTTTGCGTGAGTTATTAGTTGATAAGTGAAACAGGCAAAAATAAGTGTGATGAAGAATGTTCTTGGATAAATATATACAAAAATCATAGTTTAAATGTACATACAGAAGCAGAGTAGTAAATGCAAGTAGAAAAAAAAACATTTGGCTATTTCTTATACTTTGGTCAGGCGCTTGTATTTATGACTAGTGGCACCCACATGGCTTTGCCCGTAGTAGAAAATTCAAAGGTGTTTTGGTTCCCCCGTATGTTTACAAATAATGCACGATGAAATTCTCGCCAATCGGCTTGCCCACGTTACGGTTCCACATTATGATAACTTGGTCATTTAGTGGTCCATTTTTAGGTCACAACTTTTTCATAGTATTAAACTCATTTTTAGCTGTTTTTCGCCAAATAGCATTTACGCAGTGTAGCATCAGCTTTGGGGGATGATAATTTCCTGAATTGTACACAGTACAAAGCCTATTGAGCTGAGATACAATGGTATTTTCCCTACCTCTTAGCCCTGCCCCCCCCCCCCAAAAAAAAAAAGTTTGAAATAATAGTAAACTACTGTTGAACCTTTCTAACAACCATTTAAATTGCTCTAATTTTCTTAACAAAAAGTAGAATGTGCCTTTGAAAGATCCGAAACACAATGCTAATAAAAAAATTTTTTCACAAAAATAGATGATTGATACAGTACTTTCACAAGAATAGGAAGTGAGAAAAAAATCCTGGATTTGCCCCTGGATGTTGTCTCTACAGTGGCCGCCGCGTACATGAATCCCGTTTGCTCCAAATAGTTTTGATTGCATAAAGCGGCCGATTCGATAAAGCTGGATTTGTTCTGTTTTTGACCATTTGATTCCTTAAACAGGGTGTCTATCCACTACGAAAACATGGAAACGTCAGGGAATTTTTTTGTACTGGAAACGTCAGGGAAATTCACTTATGTATGTAGAAAACCTGGAATTTTGTAAAAAATTATAACCAGTTTCGAAGGATTTGTTTTCCTTTTTTGCAGTTTAGTAAAATTAATTTATTCAGAAATTCATGCAACTTGAAATAACTAAAAAATATACATACAATGAGATGTATTTGATGCTTAACAATTTAATGGAGCAATTTCTTACAAAAATCTCAAAGTTTCTCCGAAAACGAAAGCTTAAAAGTTTCCCGAGAAACAAAGTCTGTTTTAAGGATGGATGGATGTAATTGAAATTTACATTAAACAGTGATATAAACGTAAGGTGTATAAAATGTGACGTAAGCGCAGTCAACCCTTAAAAAATAGCGAAAATAGGTTAACTAACCTTTAAAATATCACATGGAAGAATTTTGTTTGGGGCATAGAAAACCTGGAAAAGTGAGGGAAGTTTAAAAAACAATTTTTGGGTTTCCACCCTGATTAAAGCGGTTGATTCAATTAACTGGTTATTCAACTAACCGGCGTCCACTGTACATGCCAAAATGTAAAATGTAAGTACAGTCGGACCTCCATATATCGAAGTAGCAAATTGCCGAAAAAAATCGATATATAGAAATAACGATTTATAGAAACAACCTTATTTTATCGTACAAATCTCCTAAAACACTAAGATTAAAGCTAATTTTCATGTTATGAAACCGAATTTTCTAATTTATACAAGCATCGGAATAAATGAAAGTTAATAATTAAAATATTAACAAAAATTACATTTTTGCGCCTTCATACATCGTCATTCTTTGGCAATTAACTTGATTCGCAACATTAGGGTTGTTTTGTTTTGACAATGTAATCGAGAGAAAAGTTTTAAAAAAAAATCTTAACTTGAATGATTTTTACTGAAGCTAAAAAGACTGGGAATGATAATCAACAGACAAAAGGAATAACTTGAAACTGGTTTTACAGTATTACTGGTCACAACTTAGATTTGAAATAAACTTGAAGGAATTTAAGAACATAACAGAACAACGACCTATTTACACAGCCCTCAACCCCCTATTCCTTATGAATTTTGCAGCAACCTTTAGTGGACATCATTTTCTCCCCCAATTTTCATTTTTCACGAAACAAACAGCCTGAAATTGAATCAAAATCTACGAATGTCTCGAAATGTTTTCGATATATAGAGATTTTTCCAATATATAGAAACAGTTTTTCTGTGTAATGAACATAGAAATTTGCTGCGATATCGATATATAGAACATTTCGATGTGTGGAAGTTCGTTATATGGAGGTTCGACTGTATCTCTTTGGAAAAGAGATTCCCACCCTTTGGCGTGCAGGCAGTCGCAATGATTTCGCATTTTGGATTCCATGCAACCACAGTAATAGGAAGATGTAGATGAAACTAAAAGGAACAAAACAATTTTTCATGCTACAGGTAAGCAGGAGTGAGGAAACTTTTCTCTCTTCGTAATGCAAAATACGTCAGGGGCCAATACGTCCCATTTCGTCCTTCTAGGTACAAGGTTCAATATTTACACTTCTATGAGGCTAGTTAGTGGCGCAGCAAAGCGGGGGGAGGGGGAGGTTTGGGGTGAAAACACCCCCACCTATTGCTTTTAACATAAATGCAAATTCTTTTGCCGTAGTTTATGCATATGAAAGGGTTGTTTTGATCGAAGAAAATCCTTTCAAAAGGTATTTTTGATCAAAAAACGCCTCTCAGAAACAATTTTTGATTAAAAAAAAATAAACCTCCAGAATGTATTTTTTAATCAAAAAACCCTTTCCAGAAGGTATTTTTGATTAAAAAAAAAAACCCTCCAGAAGGTATTTTTGATCAAAAAAGCTCCTCCAAAAATATTTCTGGCTGCGCCAATGGGCTAAGACCAATGATTAAATAAGCAATCAAATACGGTCATATTATGGAAAGTTCCTTTCCTTTCAGTTAATGATTATTCGATTCATTGAATAACAATCTGTGCACGAGGTCGACGGGCCCCCCTCGTCCTTCTAGTGTCAAAGGTTTGAACGAAACCTTTCTGTTCTACCTCGGGGCCTCTTTTTTGGAATTTTCTAATTTTCTCAACGATACAACTTCATAAATTGCTTTTGTATCAAAAAAGAAAGTGAGAGAGCTGAATTCAATCATTTCTAAAAACAACCATTTTGTCTTTAGGAAAAGAGTGGAAGCTTGTCACGACGCATCTGGGGAAATGAAACTCCATCGCGCCGTCGCATGCAGTGACCGGTGCGCAACTCTCGCAATCTCAACGGCTGAACCGAAAGACTTCGGCATGCGAGGTGAGGGAGGGCGGACCGCCTTGCAAGAGGCCATCCTTTGGAGATCTACAGAAGTTGTGAAAATGTTGCTGGCAGCTTGGTCCAGCAGCCACCCCGGAGCCACACACCCTCTTCTCGAGATACAGGACAATGATGGGGACACTGCCTTACATTGGGCTGTTTATCGTGTGCGCCTCGAAGTGGTCGAAATGTTGCTCGCAGCTCGCACTGACATTAATCCCAGAGACGCCAACGGACGAAAGCCCCTCATAGACATACAGAACAAGAAGGGGAGGACGGCCTTGCACGAGGCGGCACGTGGGTTTGGTGGAGCGGAGATGGTGGCAGTGCTGCTGGCTGCAGGGGCTAATACGCATCTTCAGGACAAGTGGGGCCAGACTGCGCTTCACGTCGCCATCAACTGTCGCAAGGAGCAGATTGCAGAAGTCATCTGCGATGCCGATGATAGAAACGTTCTTCGGGATCACCATGGTCGGACCGTGTTGCATTTTGCTGCAAAATGTGGAATGCAAACTATTGTGAGAAAACTTCTGTCTTCGGGGCCTCTTCGGAAAACTCTTCGTTCGGGAAAGGAATCGACTTCGAATGCGGCGGAAGGGGAAGGTATTGCTCTCTCGGCGAGCAAGCAGGACCTGGTCGACGTACGGGACAAATACGGAATGACTGCCCTACACGAGGCTGCAAAACGTGGCTCCACAGAGATTGTTGAACTGCTGCTCGCAGCAGGGACAGATCCCCTTCTTCAGACTAAAGAAGGCAGAACGGCGCTCCACGTGGCTATCGATTGGCACCGGGAGGACATTGCAGAAATCTTATGTGGTGCCGAGGATGGAAACCACCTGCAGGATAAATACGGAAAGACCGCCTTGCATTACGCTGCGAGTTGGAAATATAAAGGTACTGTGAGAAAACTGTTGTTTAACGGCGAGCATCCTCACACGATGGATAAACGAGGAAGTTCTCCTCTGCAGTTGGCCTTCGTAGACAGCGGGGACAATAGCGTGGCTGAGATGATCATTTCTTTTATTGCCTGGAAGGACATTTCGGTGGATTGGAAGAATTGGAATGCCCGTAGAGTCGAGATCTGCAAGAAACGAATGGAAGAATGTTTTTCGGAGATCCGGCGAATGAAAGAGACGAAAGTGCTCGGTCGCAATATCACCTATTACGATGTTGCGGCGAGGCACGTGGGGATGGTGGCCGACTATCTGGAGAGCCCGGAGTTCCGGTATGCGTTGCTGGGGGGTGGTTTTGCGCGGGACTTCCCCAATTATGCAGACTTCATCGACTTCAAAGTGAAGAAGGCTGAAAGGAGGAGAATCGTGAGGGCTCCCTGCCTGAAATGCTTCGAGACGTTGTTCGGGAGTCTCCCTCCTTTGCCGGGAACGATCCTGTACGACATATTAGCCTATTTGAGTGAACGAGATATGAAGAACGTCCTCGCAGCTTTTAACTGTGATGTGCCTGACCGGAGGGCTTTTGAAGCTAGTGGAGCTGTCCTCTCATAGCTTTGATTATGGTTTGGTCGCTTTAAATACGAAACGGAGTTATTTTCATTCTGAAACAAAATAATTGTTTTCCTTAATCCTTAAGACTATCATTTGTTTTATTGTTGATGTCTTTAATTTGAAACAGTATGAACCTGTTATTATTTACTCTACCCCTTCTAATGTTCTGTAATCATAGTACTAACTAAAAAAAGAGATTTAATCAAACAGTATAAATTTGACTTATAGATGAGCGTTTCAAGGACGCCTTAGATATTCTCAGCTAAATTTTATCGTCGGAAGATTAGAGTTAAATTTTGTAAAAACAAAACCGTTGCATGCCAAATAAATATTTTTTCCATATTTGCAAAAAGTGGCAGGGACAGTTTTTAGTGTACTCCCTTCTCCTACCCTCTGGCAGAAACAACCATCCCTGTTAAGTCCATAAAAGGGCTGTCCAAAGGTGGTGCTGCATTTTTTTCCTACAAATTTGGCCCCCTGCCCCCTTTTGTCTCAAAGTGTCACAATTCTTGCTCTTCTCACAAAGCTCATGTTTTATTAGCTGAATGCCATAACTACTGCAGGCCACAAACAAAACAAATATTTGTTTTTGTATCTGTTTCTATCTGTCAAACCGAATTTCTCAAGAAATTGACACTCAAAACAAAAAAAAAGTCTAACGAATATGCGGGAGTTTGAATGTTAATATCAACATCTAAGTCTTGATTCTCAATAGCATAGTTTTGGAAAAATAGATTGTGCACAAGTGTATTGTGGGTTCCATTGATTTTACACACATTGTTTTTCGATGCCAGAATCTGGTTCCTCTTTCTTTTTTGTAAAATTTTGGTTTGCATTTAATCCTCTATTCCTAATACTCATAAGTGTCAATAAGTTTTCTTAAGTTCGTTAGTGTTTTTACTTTTTCTTTTTGTAAAGAATAATTTTATTTTTGTAAATATTTATTTCCTGTTTTTGGTGTCATTTTCCTCATCTAGCTAGGGGTAGAGAAGATGATATTTCTGCAAATGCCTTTTAATAATTATAGTCGGGGCCCGACTAAGGCTTTTGAGGATACTGGGCATGAGCTTCATTCGATGAACCCCCCTACCCTTATTTATACAAACTTTCAATAAAATATTTTGATACTTCACGCTAAATGGGGGAATGTTTGCTTCAACGAAAGTATTATAATATACGTATGTTGTTGTCAAACTTTTGCCTGGTAACAATAAGACATAAATATCAAAAATATCTCGGAAAAAGATTTAAAATGCAATAAAATATGGCATAATGTTAGGGGAGCCCTACCCCCCCCCCCCCGAAAAAAGGAAAATACCCTCCTAGCAATTTAAATGCCGCAGTCTACCCCATGACCCCTCCCTCCCTTTATGTGGACACCCTGGTTAAGCCTGGAGTGGTTTCGGGATTTGTGAATTTTAGGTATTTTTTTTTTTTTTTTTGCTGGACTTAATACTTGGCTTTGCTATGGCCAGGTTTGGCTTTCTGCCAGCAGAAACTAGTTTTTACCGTGCCAGTGGCAAAAACTGGTTATAACCGGCAGAAACTGGCAAAAACTTAAAAACATCTTTAATAACTCAAGTAATTACTGAAAGATATTTGTTTAAGTAAACTAAAGAAGTGAACTTCATTTCATAATTTAAAAAAAATAAAATACTGTGCTAGTACCTACGATTTAGTTTGGAAAGGGAACTTTGCTATTGCAGATGCTCGTAATATTTGAATTAGTCTAACAAAGGACGGAAAATCATAAGGAAAGAGGAGTGCAATACAGAATTAAACAGGCATTACTGATTGTAATTTGCTCGCTTATATGTTTCATCTGAATTGCTTTGTGATTGAAATTATCATGTGCTTCAAGAAGAAAGTGCCAGAATTTTACTTGCCCATATTGGCGTAGATTTTTCACATAGTGTCAAAACTTTGCGGAACAAATTGGCCCTATTTCTCAAACTTATTTTTCCAGTACAATTAGATGAAAGTTTCACGAACATTGCTTGTTCCTTGATGCATTGCCTGCTAGCTCTTCTGTTGCAAGAATATGCTAAAGTTTCTCATTTGCGCATATTAAATCGAGAAAGTGTTTAGATTTTAGAAACCATCTTTTCTAAGAGTTAAATGCAGGGGCCAAGCAATGTAACATTTGATTTTGAATTGTGTGAATATTGTAATTAAATTGTGCTTTGGTAACAAATTCATTATCTTTTCCATGCATTTTCTATTGAATGTCAACAACTATTTTTTTTTTTTTTTTGGGCATTTTGTGAGTTTTTGCCAGTTTCTGCCACAAATGTGGCAGACAGTGGTTTTTGCCATGCCAGTTTTAACCGGTTTCTACCAGTGGTTTTAACCGCCTCGGCAGAAACTTGCCAACCCTGGCTATGGTGCAATTTAAATTCATTCCATTTTTAAAACTTTGGCTTCAGATTTGGTGCCCCCTCCCCTTAATATTGGTGCCCTGGGCCCATGGCCCATGCCTTAGTCTGGCCCTGCTTATAGTATACTAAATGAAGGCATTGTGCAACCAACTCTCTTCCCACGAGTTTTCTGGTCAAACAGTTTCCGTATCATCTCATGGTTGCGGAAAGATATAGAAAGGATAAATTGTTTCTGTCATCCTGTTAAAAATAAAGTCGGTTGAGAATGGTGAGACTATAGAGTTCTCTATAAAAGAATTTGTAATGGTGAGTTGCGATTTTTCTATTTCATTTTTTCGTTTCAGATGGTAAAAAAAAAAATCTAAAACAAGTGCAGCAAGCTGTGCACTGTTTCAGAAAGCTGTGGACTGTCCAAATAAATAACGTCAGAAAACTGATGTCACATTTTTTGTTATCCTCAACCTCAAAGGGTGACATTATTTGTGAGGGAACCCTCCTAACTGAGCATTTCAGTTTACTTTTTTTATTTTTTATCCGTGTTATAGCTCATGTATTTAGAATCGGCATGTCAAGGCCAAATATCTTTTCTACAATAAAAGTTAGGGGCAAAAAAGCAAAATAAAATCAACTATGGGCAAGTGCCCCTGTCTTCAGGCGTGTTTGACAGTATTCCTAAACTCAAGAGATTTTATGTGTAACTTCGGATTGTTTGGTTCATAACTGGTTGTAAAAGTTTTTCCACTCAAAATAATGAAAACGTGATTCAAAACACTTAGAAGGGGGAAAAAAAGCATTCCATAAACCCTATTTTTGTGGAAATAAAACTTTAAACATCAATAACTCACAAATGTTTGGGCTGAAGAGTAATTATAATCAATATTAAAAAAGCATAATTTTGCAGATAATGGTATATATGTATTTCAGGGTTACAAGGAAAAATCATTGGTATCTCTCAAATCTTCTTCACATCAATTAATTTATGTTTTGGCGCTAAAAACGGAGCTCCTTAACATATTTACAATATTTAACGAAAATGTTGTGCTTTTTATATGTCGTTGTTTACCTTTAACTTGTACTAATAAAATAACTTTTGCATTAAGTTTGAAGTTCGTTTTTATGTCATTTTAAGCATTACACTTTCAATAACAAGAAACAGAATTCTGCAGAGCCCGACTATGGTTTTTGAAGACACTGGACACGAAATTTATTAGATGTCCCCTCCCCCCCCTTGATACTCATAATCTCCTCTTATACTGTATAATAAAGGAATAAAATATTTGGATACTTGCGTATTAATAAACAATGCTAAATCTGGGTGGAACCTTATCTGTACTAATATTATAAAGAGAGAGGGCGGATTTTTGTGTGTTGATATGTTCGAGGTAATCTCCGGAGCCACTGCACCTAATTGAAAAAGTCCTTCACTATGCAAAAGGTGCTTTCTTACTGAGTGACATAGGCTCGAAAAAATAGGCTTCGAAAAAATCCGATAAATAGTTCTTTTTTTATTCCAATTGAGGCCCAAATTTCACATAAATTCCCGAACATGGGAGTGAAAAATTACTTGTTGCAGAACTATTTTTGCATTTGAAAGATATTATTTGATGTCTTTTTTTTTTTTTTTTTTATTTGGCGAAGTATTTTCAATTGCATTAAAACCGCTTCACTCGCTAAATAGAGTTTTAAAACAACTGTAAATCTAATTTAGTGGTTTGACGAAAGGTTTTAAATGCCAAAGAAATTTTAATAGTTTTTTTTATTTTTTTGAAATGGTCTGTATGCATTTTATGCAAAGAAAAATGATTATTTCAGATCAGAGGGTGAGGGGGCGTCAATTTTTTTTAATTCATCGGACTTCCATTAAATTTTTAGCATGGGCATCGCGATGCGGGTACTGCTAGTGTTAAAATAAACGTACATTATAAAAAGTAGAAGTGATATAGTATGTACGGTAATCAAATATTACAATGTAGGATTTCGTCAAAATTTAACATCAACCTGATTTAAATCAGTTGAATTTTGTAAATCATTAATTTAAATCATGATGTTTAAAATTTAAATTTTTTTTACGTTCAGAAGAATTAATTTGAAAGTCAGAGTATTTTTATCAGAAAAAATCATAAACAAATATTATTTTTTTTTAACAATTTCACGAAAAGAAGAAAGAATGATTCACACACACATATTGTTGTTAAATGAAGTGAATTGAAACTGAACAGAAATAAAAAAAAAAAACATCATTATAGCAATGAGATCAAACAGAAAAGAACTAGCAAAGGATATATGAAACAAGATGCTAAATGAAACTAAGCATAATTAATAGGATTGGATATTTGTTTGGAGTTAAGCTATTTAATTACTCATTTAAAAATAAACGTAACATAATGTCTGCTTTTCAGTCTTTGATGAAATTCATCTTAGACGTAAATTCATCAAAGAACGTTTACTATTTTCTATTCATTTTGTCCTATTTAAAATTATTTTTTTTCCTCAAATAATAGCTCTTACATATGCAAAGTTTATTTCATGTGAATGCTCAATGTAGTTATTCAATATATACCAAATGAAAAATAATGTATAATGCCTTATTTTTTTCTCTTTGAATAACTTTATTATTTCTGACAACTTGTGGCGATTAGAATTTTATCACATTTATGCATTATCCAATTTAAGAATCGTAGCAATCATCAACGCAATTCATTGTCCTTAAAAAATAATAATAATAAATATAGCGCTATCTAATGTAAATAATCAAGTATATAAGACAAAATTATATTTTTCCTTTTTTTTCATTGTAAACAATAGTTTTAACCTATTTAGTATTTTTTAAAAAGCATTGATATTGTTTTAAGGAATAAAGCGTTAAAAAAAGAAATCTCCAAATTGTGTCAGAAAAATATTTTATTTGACTACTTGTATAGTTGTTCGCTAGATGGCAGCACGAACGATAAATTTCGAAGTCTGGACTAAAATCGAGCGTTGCATCGAAGTAGAACGTAGTCTCTTGAAAGCGAAGAAGTACGAATTCAGATTTCCAAAGGTACGATTTTTTTAATGCTTTCTAATTACTCTATTTTTTGTTTTGTTTGTATTCCATGATGCTGGAATTGTTGGGACAAAGTTCATTCATTATTCCCGTGCCTTTCTTGAAGGGCCGACGAGAGCCTATGTCAACCGAATCAGAAACTAGGAACACGGCTGATGAGGGGGCCCGATCTGGGATCGGAATAGTATAAATTTTATAAATTTAAATGGTAGAAGGGGGACCAAAACTGACATGGGGCCCATCGTAGCACTCGACGGCCCTGCTTTCGTGTCCCGTTCAGTAGAAGTGTGTGTTACTTTTTTTTTTCTTTTTTGACCTCAATAACCATCCCGAATCTAATGCTGCTAAATTTGAGAAGGCCATAAATTTCTCACAGATTATTCCTAATCCCCCCTCCCCTCAAATAACAAATGTTTAAACGAGTGATTGTTTTTAACTGCTGTAATGTAAGTTATCGTTTACAGAGGGTTTGGTCCTTAGTCAGGCAGAAAATGTTATTGATCCTGGTATCTTAATAAATCAGGATTTCAGGTTTAGTCAACAGTGCAGCATTGCAAGTAACAAAACCAACAGAATGCTTGAGTTTATCAATAGATCTATTTCAAATAAATCTCACAAGGTTCTTCTTCCGTTATATAGGAGTTTAGTAAGACCTCATTTGGAGTATGCTGTTCAGTTTTGGGGTCCTAATCTCAGGAAAGATATTTCTGTGTTGGAAAGGGTTCAAAGAAGGGTTACTAGACTAGTAAGAGGACTTTCAGATTTAGACTATAATAACAGACTTAATAGCCTGGAGCAAAAGGAGAGCCAGAGGGGACATGATTCAGTTGTTTAAGTTTATCAAAATGAAAGATGTTAACGGGTTAAATTTTCTCACGGAAAGCAAGACAAGGAGACTCCGTATTAAGCTATCCAAAACTCAGGCTAACCTGGAAATGAGGAAAAATTACTTCTTTAGTAGGGTCGTGGGCACTCGGAACAGCTTACCGGAAGAGGCGGTGATGAGCAAGGGGGTGGATAGCTTTAAGACCATTGATCTTCATTTGGGACTTAGGATCACTGACTGGGATCAGCTTAGCTTTGCCCAGAGCCTGGTGCTGGTAGTCACATTTTGTATTGTATTGTATTTGTACAGCTTAACGGAAAAGACGAATGACGGAATGGTTCCTTCAATAGCAAAACATATCGGCGCAAGTTTACATTTCTTTCCATGATAGAAAGAAATTTATTAAAATGAAATCAAGTGGTAAAAAATAAAGCTACAGGAAAACGCATATCTTTAACGCTACAAACACTGAATATGGAAGCCGAAGTAACCGGTTACTTACCTTAGCGTTCTATGATCAACCGGTTACCATTCTACACAGGGATTCAAGTGAAACACGGCCGATCGCAATGCACCGATGCGATCGCTATTTCCCCAATTTGAATTCAAGTGTAACATTGCGATTGTCTTCAGTCCCGATTCCCTCGCAAAATTTGCAATTGCTCTCGAGCTCTTGTAAGTCTGGAAAATCCCTCGCAAGTGCAGAAAAACATCAATGGCGTCTGTTTTGAATGCAAAGTTGATTTTAGAATTAATGGAATGTTATTGTTGAAAATTTTCAATTCTAAATTGGCAACTCAATGCAAGACTCGTTTTTTGTTTACCGTAACCGTTGCATTTTTGCAGTAGCCTTCATTTTACATTGGAAGTAAAATTGGTTTTATTTACTTAAAATATGCGATACTTCTTCAATTTAACATTGTTTTCATCCACAAATGCAGTACTTATTTTAATTATGACTTAATACTTGATGGCATAATATTCTGCATAGTCATTATACTACTTCGTCGTTTTGAAGAAATCAACGGAATTTTTTTCCGGCTGAACAACAATACAAGTTGAATTACGACTGTGATGAGAAATTATAATTAAATTCTCTTCATTGTTGTAATTTTACTAGTTAGTACTATACTAGTTGAGAAAGAAAAAGAAAAGGGATTGTTGAAAGTGAGTAAATTTGTTTAACGTTCACTATCTTACTAATATAAAATCTCAATTCTAGGCTAGTATTTTTCAATTATTTGCTAAAATTGCATTTACTTGCGCATTATGGTACAATAACAAAATGCATCAAACTTAGCTACATGGCCCCGGCATAAGTTCCTACTATGACATGCATTGTACTCCCATTAAAAGGTAAATTGTGAAAGTCTGAAATCTGGTAAATGTCAACACTAGTCAGTGCATATCAACATACACATACCAAAGGCATCGGTGATATCCTTAATATTTCTGGTGAATCGTCAGTAAAAGTCGACATTCTTTAATTTTGGTGTTTTGCAGTAACATATATATGTACTGCATATCCATGATTTTAAAAAAAAGTAATTGGCAGAAACATTTCGGTGTAAATAAATGAAAAAATAAATGACGATCCAAATCCCGTTGTTTTTTTTTCCAATGAGGAAAAAAATAATGGCAGTACTTCACAAAGGTGAATATGCAAAACGTAGTCAGACAAGGGGGGCAAATTTCGAATTCAGTCGTTTAATACTGGTTTGGGAGGGGGTGATAGTGAAAAGCGAGCAGTGCTAGATGTTTAATTTTTCTGTTATTTTTATAAGTCTGTGGCAAATGTTGAAACTGATGCCCTCACTAGTGATGGGCATTATCGAGACCTTTTGATAATCAATATCTTTCCAAATCGAGAACTTGAGCGATTGATAATCCAGATCTTTTGAAATCAAGAACTCCAGCTGAGTCAATCAGTAACCAAGAATTCATGACAATAAGAGTTCTCAAGTGATTCGATTATGCCCATCACTAGTCCTTACCCATCTACCTTCAAGGTTTTATATCAAGTTTGAACAAATTTGAAGAAAATAATTAGGTGAATTTTGCCGCCTTTCAGAAGTTGCCGCCTGTAGCAAGTGCTTGCTCCCATATATGTAGTACAGTCCAACTCACTAAAAACAAGTGCAAAGAGACTGCAGCATTTGCTTGTTATATATACCAGATTGCTCGTAAAAAAAAGGGTTTGTGGAAAAAATCATGAAAATTTATACATACTGAGTTATTTTTATATTTCAATATAGCACCAAAGTTAGCTATTTGCTTTGAACTGTCTTATTTCTCTCTTTCTTGTTATTTTTTCAAGGATTTTGTGATATGAAGAACATCGCCAATGGCATCTGCGGCTTAAAATAGTTCGAATTTTTTCTGCACTTTAGAAACTATTGAATACTGTAAGCCCCGCTTAATCGGGTAACGGATAATCGAATAACCCGTTTATACGAATAAAACCTCCTGGAACCGAATATTTCCCCCATAGATGCAAAACTAAAGATCCCCGCTTAATCGAATAATTTCCCCGGATAATCGAAAAATATTAATCAGCTTTCACAAGTAATTTTGATGAGAAACATTTTGAATTCATTAGAAAAAAAATTAAGTAAGAACACTTATTGTTTGCATTCGACGAACCTCACCGGTCGATCGGTGAGTAACGGGTTACTAACCGCAACGTTCTATCATCTTTCGGTTACCATTTTAAGCTGTTGATTGGTTGATTAAAGCACGTGATCGGTTAACTGGTTGAGCCGGTCGCAAGCAAGCATCGAGTTAAACTATAAAGTAATATTTATTGCCAACTATCTTTACATTAAGAAAAATAGCGCAATCGATAACCTGATTAAATAACACAAATAAATATTGTACACAATTTAGACGATGATAAATTGACAAATATTTAATGTAAGATACGGTAGACAAGGAGGGGGAAAAGGGTGTCAAAAAGTGTTCCCAAAAGATCTTGAGCGAGCAATCGCCTATTATGGAATTTTCAAAAAACAATGTTGTTCTGGAAAAAAAGTGCCAAAAATAAAGATTTCATTATTGAAGTTGTAAGCTACTTTTTATAATTTTCATACGTGCTTGTAATATACTTGTTTATAAAAGAAATTATTTTGTTGTTTATTTAGCTTATTTCTAAAACTTAAGAAATAACACTAATTATTTCCCTTAAAAACTTGTTTTTTTATTATTATGTTTTAAGACAAATTGTAAATTTAAAAAGATAAATAAAATTTCCCCGCTTAATCAAATAATATTTCTTGGAACCGACGATATTCGATTAAGCTGGTCTGACAGTATGTCCAAGGCTTAAGGCTTAGAGCTACAATATCCTTGGAAGTATATCTCGGAAATGATTTAACATTCGCTTCAACAAATATAATTTCTAAATCCTCCTAAACTCCACAAATTTTTTTTAAAAAGGCTGTCACTTCTTCTCAGGATTTATGTCTTTTTTTTAAATTCAAAATGTTAATGAAATTTTTCGAGAAATAGAATAATGTTTTCTGCAGTGGAAATTGACAGAAATTTTATGACTGACAAAAATATTGCTCGCTTGAAGCGGGGTTTGCTCGATAAGGTGAGTTACACTCTTATAGGCTTAACATTGTACCAGCCAAAGCTTTTTGATTCCCTCGCTAAATCCAAGTTCTCGTTAAAACAGGGCTCGTTATAAGCAAATTCGACTGTATTAACCAGATACACTACAAGAAATGGTGTCCGTAGGTAATTTAGACCTTTTAGTAAATAGAAAAGTGCTCGAACAAGATGCAGGCGCGGATCCACGTTAGGGGAACTGGGGGAACGTTCCCCCTCCAAAATCCCAAGTGTACCTAAAAATTTTCAAAAAAGAGTACGGGAAAATAATTCCGTTTTTCAAAACTTGAACTATAAGAAAGGCGCCAGAAAAAGTAAGGAGAGAATTTCAAAAGCGGATCTAAAAAGAGGAACTGCTGGAATGTCCCCCCCCCCCCCCCCTACACACACACACTTTAGAACGTGAACTAAGGCACCAGGAAAAGCAATTAGGAAACAACAGAAACGGATCCATGGAGGGAACTGGGGAACCTTCTCCTCCCCTCAAAACCCCCATATATACCTAAAAATTTTCACAATAGAGTGTAGAAAAATCTTCTGTTTTATAAAACTTAAACTCGAGGAAAAGCTCCAGAAAATTCGATCAAACAATAGCAGAGGCGGATCCCTGGAAGGGAACTGGGGGAACGTTCCCCTTCCTCTAAATTCTCATGTGTACTTAAAAATTTTCACAACATATTACAGCGAAGTTCTCCAGTTATATAGAACTTTAGCTTGAAGAAAGGCGCAAGAAAAAGATAGGAAAGAATTGCAAAAGCGGATCTAAAGAGGAGAACTGGGGAATGTTCCCCTCTTCCCTGCATAAAAATAAATAAATAAATAAAGACAAACCTGTTTAAACTGTTTTTTGCATTTATTTGGTGAAGGATTGATCATTATATTTAAAGCTACTGCAATTCAGTGGCGCTATTAGAGGTGGAGGCTGGAGGGGGGGGGGGACACAGGGCAACAGGATCCGTGATCCCCCAGAAGGCCGAGTAGAATGTTTTTGTAAAATATTTCCTATAATTAAAAAGAAAAAAAGAACGTACCTTGGAAACAGTCGTCTTTTTTAGTCGGTCTAAAAATAAGAAAGTCTTCATAATGTCGGAATTCCACTTCCTCCGCCAATACCTTTAAAGCGCATCTCAAATCTTGTTTTCAGGACTTCAATTTTGAAAATTTTAAAGGGGAGAACTACCTAACACCTCGCATTCTAATAACATCAAGAATCGTTTAAAATTGCTTTTTTGGAGCTTCAATTTTGAAAAATAGCCAAACCCCTGACGTTACCAACTATGGTCTACAGTCATTTTTTTAAGATGTCGATAACGAAAAATTTCCGGACAAGGGTCCGAATGCTCCTGTAGAAAATCTGAACATTAAAAAATTAAGGTTTTGAAAAATTTAATGGGGAAAGCGTTTAAATCCTTTATCACCGAATATCGCTCAAAAACTTCGTTTTCTAGGACTTCAATTTCGAAACATTTTTTGGGAAAAGCCCCAGAACCGTACTGCTCGAAGTATTGTCAAAGTTAGTCTGTAACTGCATTTTTGGAAATTCAATTTCAGAAAATTTAGCGGAGGGATTTTCGATTTAAATCTATTTTACAAAAAAACGGAGGCAGCCCCCCAAAAAAATCCCATCTCTGACCCTACCGTCAATAAATATCGCCTATAATTGCGTTTTTAAAACTTTAATTTCCGCAGGCGGCCCCCGAACCTTTTTTTTTCGTAACATCACCAGAGGCCGTCTAAAACTGCGTCCTTAAGACTAAAATTTCAACACTTTTTTTCAACAACCGCCCTATCAGATGGTGAAAATTTTAAAAGTGCACCCTCTATAAAACTTTTGTGGTTGAACCACTGGTGCAAATATTATTTCCTTTAAGCACATACAAATAGAAAAATGAACAAACTTTTTAAACTAATTATTTAAGAATTATACTTTTAGAATTTGTAATGAATACATTTTTTTCATAAAAGGCATTAAGAAGCAGTAGATACGTTGTAAAACTCAATATTTATGGTTATTTTTTAATGAGTAATTTCATATAACTCCCCCACCCCCATAAACATACTTGCTAGAAAAGTTCCCCTCCCAAGCCTGGATCCGCCCCTGACAAGATGTGCAGAAACAACTTCTGCCGTAGCCTCTGATAGGATGGAAACAGCATTGTATCCTGGATGGCTATGTTTTTGCCCATTTACTTCAAAATTTGCACAGTCGGTGGCTGCAGCTGAGTTTTGCATCTAGTTATATTACAACATGCTTCTTTCGCCCTGGATCCGGCACTTGATGTATGAGAGAATAACCTGCAATTGTACCAGACAGTCCGTCACATCCAAAGACTGCAGTTTGGTTCTTATTAGAACTCATCAGTCTGGAATAGTGTGAACAACCGAGCTGGAGGCAGATATCAACTCATTGGAGCTGAGAACGCCAACAAACTGGTAGACAAAGTAAATTTATCTCACCAGTGGGTGTCCGCAGCATGGTGCGGTTCGACTTGTGGCTGGTTATACAGCATGTTGCTCTGTAATACTACATGAAGTACATGGCTGGTTTTAAGGCCAATGTATGCCTTTACGTGCGGCGGTGATGGGAAAATTGTATTACAGCAATGCGTTTGAATTTTTAAATCTCAGACTTGTTTACGCAGGGCCAACGAGAGACCATTGCAGCCTAGTCGAAAACTAGGGGTCACAGCTCAGAGTTTTATGAGGAGAGTGGGGTCTGGGGACCAAACTAACAACAGGTTCGCCTTGGCTCTCAGCTGCCCTGCTTTTACCCCAAAAGCAAACCAATTCCCACTATTACTCCGTATCCCTGAAACAGCTATAGTCTTGAGGGGAAAAGATTCCAAATTCCTAGAATTTCAAAGCTTCTAACTTGTATCTCCTAATAAAAAATTTCTCGTTATGCTACAATGCCCAAAAACACCCCTTTGTGTCCATTTCCAGAGCTAGCATGCCCCTTGTGAGCCAGCTTCAAAGTTTTTGCCTGGCACATGGCTGTCCAAAGAGAAGGATGAGCAGGGCATCCCCCGCCGGGCGGAAGCGAAGACATGACAGCGAGCTCTAAACTGAGCTTTAGTTGCATTAAAATGTATTCTTTTTACTTTTATTCAGTACTAGTGGTACCCACACGGCTTTGCCCATAGTAGAAAATTAAAAGGTCATTTGGTTCGCCTTTATATTTAAATAATGTATGGTGAATTTCTCGCCAATTTGCTTGCCCATGTTACAGTTCCGCGTTATGATGATTTCGTAATTTACTATTCCACATTGTGATAATTTGTTCGGAGAAATTTTCTGAAAATTGGAATAGAAAAAGAACGAAATTGTTTTAAAAATCGCTTCGAGCTGCACACCCTCATGCTACAAACTTTGCTAAATTTCATGAAAATAGGCCAAATGGTCTAGGTGCTATGCCAGTCACAGAGATCCAGACAGAGAGACTTTCAGCTTTATTATTAGTACAGATTTAATTTAAAATATTAACACATTCCTGTCTTTTTTAATAAAAGGAAAGATAACATGGTCAGTCTCTTCGGATGGCCCTGCCCCTGCTTTCGTACCCTCTGTGCGGCCTTGGTCAGGCCCGGATCTACATACTCGCAGACCCTGCAGTGTGTGTGGGGAAGGGGGGATGCCACTGAAAGTGCCCCCCGGCCCTTAGTGACATAGAAATTTAGTAGGCAGTTAGCCGCCGTGCTGATTTTTGGCAGGGGGCCTCAAATTTGATAGATTTGGGCCTGGCCCTGGTCATACTGTGTTCTTTCATTGTTCGTATTACAGTACATGTAGGTGTAATTAGTTTTATAATTTTGTACTTGAATAAAATTTCTTTTTTGAAGCTACACTTATTTCAGGGTAACAAGAAATTAGTTTACATTTTACTGATGAAAAAACAACTGACTTCCCTTAATAACAAAGAAGATATACTGCAATCACACCTGTTTAAACGAAATCAAAGAGACCTATTATGATCTAGATGAACTAAAACAAGTAAAATACAGTAAAAATGTGTTTAGTTGAAGTAAAAAGAACTTATCTCTGCACGATGTGTATCAGCATTTCAAAACTAGATGTATCTTATCAATGTGATTATTTGTAACTATTCTAGAAATTGGCTCCAACTTTTGAATTTAAACTTGTACATAACCCAAACTATTAACAAAAACTCTCATTTTGCTTCATAAGTAAACATATTTTTACTCATTACTTGTGCAAATGTATTCAACGTAGGGAAAAAAAACTTGTTCAAATCAAACAGATATTACAATAGGTAGTTTAAATTCAAAATTCTCTAAGTATTATTCAATTGTCGTTGTGAGAAAATTTCTTGAAAATCTTTGATCCTCATCAGATTCATTCTCATCGGATGATTATCAAATCGTAATTTTCCTTTAAACATCATGCGTTTTATTCAAAACAAATACAATATTCATGTGGAACATATAAAGCATTTCTTAAACGACAACATTTTTTATCCAGTTTGCTTTCTTTTCTAACTGTAGAACTGAAAGTTGAAAAAAAAAAAAAAAATAGCACGGAACATATCCATTACGCGAGCGAACATGAATTCAACATCAAAACAAATATTGCATCACGATTTTAACCATCTCAAGCCCAGGGAGCACAAACCTAATTCTCTCATTGGTTGACATCAGTTAATCGCTCCAAGTACATGCGATTATCATCGACCAGTAGCTCCTACCCCGACTTCTCACTTGCGATTGTCCAAATTGTTTCACTTGAATTCGACTGCCAACAGCGATTGCAAATCTCGGCGATTGCGATTGTCTTTTTTGCGATTGTGTGTGTTTCACTTGAATCCGGCCCTTAGTCCAGACTTCGAAATTTATCGTTCGTGCTGCCATCTAGCGAACAACTATACAAGTCGTCAAAAAAAAAAAATTCTTCTGACACAATTTGGAGATTTCTTTTTTTTAACGCTTATTCCTTAAAACAATATCAATGCTTTTTAAAAAATACTAAATAGGTTAAAACTATTGTTTACGCTGGAAAAAAAAGGAAAAATATAATTTTGTCTTATATACATGATTATTTACATTAGATAGCGCTACTTAATAAAGGAAAGGTAAGAAGAAATTTATTTTTTATTTTTAACATTTACTATAAATGGATGAATTTATTTATTAATATTATTTTTTAAGGACAATAAATTGCGTTGATGATTGCTACGATTCTTAAATTGGATAATGCATAAATTTGATAAAATTCTAATCGCCACAAGTTGTTAGAAATAATAAAGTTATTCAAAGAGAAAAAAATAAGGCGTTATACATTATTTTTCATTTGGTATATATTGAATAACTACATTGAGCATTCACATGAAATAAACTTTGCATATGTAAGAGCTATTATTTGAGGAAAAAAAATAATTTTAAATAGGACAAAATGAATAGAAAAAAGTGAACGTTCTTGGAAACGTTCTTTGATGAATTTACGTCTAAGATGAATTTCATCAAAGACTGAAAAGCAGACATTATGTTACGTTTATTTTTAAATGAGTAATTAAATAGCTTAACTCCAAACAGAGAAATATCCAATCCTATTTATTATGCTTAATTTCATTTAGCATCTTGTTGCATATATCCTTTGCTAGTTCTTTTCTTTTTTATCTCATTGCTATAATGATGTTTTTTTTTTTTTATTTCTGTTCAGTTTCAATTCACTTCATTTAACAACAATATGTGTGTGTGAATCATTCTTTCTTCTTTTCGTGAAATTGTTAAAAAAAAATATTTGTTTATGATTTTTTCTGATAAAAATACTCTGACTTTCAAATTAATTCTTCTGAACGTAAAAAAAATTTAAATTTTAAACATCATGATTTAAATTAATGATTTACAAAATTCAACTGATTTAAATCAGGTTGATGTTAAATTTTGACGAAATCCTACATCGTAATATTTGATTACCGTACATACTATATCACTTCTACTTTTTATAATGTACGTTTATTTTAACACTAGCAGTACCCGCACCGCGATGCCCATGCTAAAAATTTAATGGAAGTCCGATGAATTAAAAAAAATTGACGCCCCCTCACCCTCTGATCTGAAATAATCATTTTTCTTTGCATAAAATGCATACACACCATTTCAAAAAAAAAAAACTATTAAAATTTCTTTGGAATTTAACCAAATAAACAAAAAAAAAAGACATCAAAAAATATCTTTCAAATGCAAAAATAGTTCCGCAACAAGTAATTTTTCACTCCTTGTTCGGGAATTTATGTGAAATTTGGGCCTTAATTGGAATAAAAAGGAACTATTTATCGGATTTTTTCGAATTATAGCCTATGTCACTCAGTAAGAAAGCACCTTTCACATAGTGAAGAAATTTTTCAATTAGGTGCAGTGGCTCCGGAGATTACCTCGAACATATAAACACACAAAAATCCGCCCTCTCTCTTTATAATATTAGTACAGATAAGGTTCCACCCAGATTTAGCATTGTTTATTAATATGCAAGTATCCAAATATTTTATTGCTTTATTATACAGTATAAGAGGAGATTATGAGTATGAAGGGGGGGGGGGAAGGGGGGCATCTAATAAATTTCGTGTCCAGTGTCTTCAAAAACCATAGTCGGGCTCTGCAGAATTCTGTTTATTGTTATTGAAAGTGTAATGCTTAAAATGACATAAAAACGAACTTCAAACTTAATGCAAAAGTTATTTTATTAGTACAAGTTAAAGGTAAACAACGACATATAAAAAGCACAACATTTTCGTTAAATCTTGTAAATATGTTAAGGAGCTCCGTTTTTAGCGCCAAAATATAAATTAATTGATGTGAAGAAGATTTGAGAGATACCAAGAGGGTCTTCAACTGATTTTTCCTTGTAACCCTGAAACCCATGTATACCATTATCTGCAAAATTATGCTTTTTTTAATATTGATTATAATTACTCTTCAGCACAAACATTTGTGAGTTCTTGATGTTTAAAGTTTTATTTCCACAAAAAAAGGGTTTATGGAATGTTTTTTTCCCCCTCTAAATGTTTTATTTTGAAATAAAAAATTATTTAAAAAATAAAAAAAGTAAACTGAAATGCTCAGTTAGGAGGGTTCCCTCACAAATAATGTCAAACTTTGAGGGTGAGGGTAACAAAAAATGCGACATCACCGTTTTCTGACGTTATTTATTTGGACAGTCCGTAACTTTCAAAAACAGTGCACACCTTGCTGCACTTGTTTCAGATTTTTTTTAGCATCTGAAACGAAAAAATAAAATAGAAAAATCGCAACTCACCATTACAATTTCTTTTGCAGAGAACTCTATAGTCTATTTTTAGAAGGCTTTATTCTTAGATTTCCACCATTCTCAACCGACTTTATTTTTAACAGGATGACAGAAACAATTTATGCTTTCTATCTCTTTCCGCAACCATGAGTTGATACGGAAACTGTTTGACCAGAAAACTCGTGGGGAAGAGAGTTGGTTGCATAATGCCTCAATTTAGTATACTATAATCAAGGCCAGACTAAGGCATGGGCCATGGGCCCAGGGCACCAATATTGGGGGGGGGGGGAGGCACCAAATCTGAAGCCAAAGTTTTAAAAAATGGAACGAATTCAAATTGCACCATAGCCAGGGTTGGCAAATTTCTGCCGAGGCGATTAAAACCACTGGTAGAAACCGGTTAAAACCGGCATGGCAAAAACTACTGTCTGCCACATTTGTGGCATTAACTGGCAAAAACTCACAAAATGCCAAAAAAAATAGTTGTTGACATTCAATAGAAAATGCATGGAAAAGATAATGAATTTGTTACCAAAGCACAATTTAATTACAATATTAACACAATTCAAAATCAAATGTTACATTGCTTGGCCCCTGCATTTGCCTCTTAGAAAAGATGGTTTCTAAAATCTAAACACTTTCTCGATTTAATATGCGTAAATGAGAAACTTCAGCATATTCTTGCAACAGAAGAGCTAGCAGGCAATGCATCAAGGAACAAGCAATGTTCGTGAAACTTTCATCTAATTTTTCTGGATAAATAAGTTTGGAGAAATAGGGCCAATATGTTCCGCAAAGTTTTGACACTAGATACAAAATCTACGCTAATATGGGCAAGTAAAATTCTGGCACTTTTTTCTTGAAACTCACGATAATTTCAATCACAAAGCAATTCAGATGAAACATATAAGCGAGCAAATTACAGTCAGTAATGCCTGTTTAATTCTGTATCGCACTCCTCTTTCCTTATGATTTTCCGTCCTTTGTTAGACTAATTCAAATATTACGAGCATCTGCAATTGAAAAGTTCCCTTTCCAAACTAAATCGTGGGTACTAGCACAGTATTTATTTTTTTAAATTATGAAAATATGTTCAATTCTTTAGTTTACTTAAACAAATATCTTTCAGTAATTACTTGAGTTATTAAAGATGTTTTTAAGTTTTTGCCAGTTTCTGCCGGTTTTTACCGGTTATAACCAGTTTCTGCCACTGGCACGGCAAAAAGTAGTTTCTGCTGGCAGAAAGCCAACCCTGGCCATAGCAAAGCCAAATATTAAGTCCAGCAAAAAAAAAAAAAACTTGAAATTCACAAATCCCGAAACCACTCCAGGCTTAACCAGGATGTCCACATAAAGGGAGGGAGGGGGTCATGGGGTAGACTGCGGCATTTAAATTGCTAGGAGGGTATTTTGAAGGGGGTTTTTTTTGGGGGGGGGGGTAGGGCTCCCCTAACATTATGCCATATTTTATTGCATTTTAAATGCTTTTCAGAGATATTTTTGATATTTATGTCTTATTGTTACCAGGCAAAAGTTTGACAACAACATACGTATATTATAATACTTTCGTTGAAGCAAACATTCCCCATTTAGCGTGAAGTATCAAAATACTTTATTAGAAGTTTGTATAAGTAAGGGTGGGGGGGGGGGGGTTCATTGAATGAACTTCATGCCCAGTATCCTCAAAAGCCTTAGTCGGGCCCCGACTATAATTATTAAAAGGCATTTGCAGAAATATCATCTTCTCTACCCCTAGCTAGATGAGGAAAATGACACCAAAAACAGGAAATAAATATTTACAAAAATAAAATTATTCTTTAGAAAAAAAAAAAAAGAAAAAGTACAAACACTAACGAACTTAAGAAAACTTATTGACACTTATGAGTATTAGGAATAGAGGATTAAATGCAAACCAAAATTTTACAAAAAAGAAAGAGGAACCAGATTCTGCCATCGAAAAACAATGTGTGTAAAATCAACGGAACACACAATACACTTGTGCACAATCTATTTTTCCAAAACTATGCTATTGAGAATCAAGACTTAGATGTTGATATTAACATTCAAACTCCCGCATATTCGTTAGACTTTTTTTTTTGTTTTGAGTGTCAATTTCTTGAGAAATTCGGTTTGACAGATAGAAACTGATACAAAAACAAATATTTGTTTTGTTTGTGGCCTGCAGTAGTTATGGCATTCAGCTAATAAAACATGAGCTTTGTGACAAGAGCAAGAATTGTGACACTTTGAGACAAAAGGGGGAAGGGGGCCAAATTTGTAGGAAAAAAATGCAGCACCACCTATGGACAGCCCTTTTATGGACTTAATAGGGATGGTTGTTTCTGCCAGAGGGTGGGAGAAGGGGGTACACTAAAAACTGTCCCTGCCACTTTTTGCAAATATGGAAAAAATATTTATTTGGCATGCAACGGTTTTGTTTTTACAAAATTTAACTCTAATCTTCCAACGATAAAATTTAGCTGAGAATATCTAAGGCGTCCTTGAAACGCTCATCTATAAGTCAATAAGTCTGTTTGATTAAATCTCTTTTTTTAGTTAGTACTATGATTGCAGAACATTAGAAAGGGTAGAGTAAATAATAACAGGTTCATACTGCTTCAAATTAAAGACATCAACAATAAAACAAATGATAGTCTTAAGGATTAAGGAAAACAATTATTTTGTTTCAGAATGAAAATAACTCCGTTTCGTATTTAAAGCAACCAAACCATAATCAAAGCTATGAGAGGACAGCTCCACTAGCTTCAAAAGCCCTCCGGTCAGGCACATCACAGTTAAAAGCTGCGAGGACGTTCTGCATATCTCGTTCACTCAAATAGGCTAATATGTCGTACAGGATCGTTCCCGGCAAAGGAGGGAGACTCCCGAACAACGTCTCAAAGCATTTCAGGCAGGGAGCCCTCAAGATTCTCCTCCTTTCAGCCTTCTTCACTTTGAAGTCGATGAAGTCTGCATAATTGGGGAAGTCCCGCGCAAAACCACCCCCCAGCAACGCATCCCGGAACTCCGGGCTCTCCAGATAGTCGGCCACCTTCCCCACGTGCCTCGCCGCAACATCGTAATAGGTGATATTGCGACGGAGCACTTTCGTCTCTTTCATTCGCCGGATCTCCGAAAGACATTCTTCCATTCGTTTCTTAAAGATCTCGACTCTACGGGCATTCCAATTCTTCCAATCCACCGAAATGTCCTTCCAGGCAATAAAAGAAATGATCATCTCAGCCACGCTATTGTCCCCGTTGACTACGAAGGCCAACTGCAGAGGAGAACTTCCTCCGTTATCCATCGTGTGAGGATGCTCGCCGTTAAACAACAGGTTTCTCACAGTACGTTTGGATTTTTCACTCGCAGCGTAATGCAAGGCGGTCCTTCCGTTTTGATCCTGCAGGTGGTTTCCCTCCTCAGCACCACATAAGATTTCCGCAATGTCCTCCCGGTAACAATCGATAGCCAAGTGGAGCGCCGTTCTGCCTTCTTTAGTCTGAAGAAGGGGATCTGTCCCTGCTGCGAGCAGCAGTTCAACAATCTCTGTGAAGCCACGTTGTGCAGCCAGGTGTAGGGCAGTCATTCCGTAGTTGTCCCGTACGTCGACCAGGTCCTCCTTGCTCGCCGAGAGAGCAATTCCTTCCCCTTCCGCCGCATTCGAAGTCGATTCCTTTCCCGAACGAAGAGTTTTCCGAAGAGGTCCCGAAGACAGGAGTTTTCTCACAATAGTTTGCATTCCACGTTCCGCAGCAAAATGCAACACTGTCCGTCCACAGTGATCCCGAAGAACGTTTCTATCGTCGGCATCGCAGATGACTTCTGCAATCTCCTTCTTGCGTGAGTTGATGGCGACGTGAAGCGCAGTCTGGCCCCACTTGTCCTGAAGATGCGTATTAGCCCCTGCAGCCAGCAGCACTGCCACCATCTCCGCTCCACCAAAGTCACATGCCGCCTCGTGCAAGGCCGTCCTCCCCTTCTTGTTCTGTATGTGTATGAGGGGCTTTCGTCCGTTGGCGTCTCTGGGATTAATGTCAGTGCGAGCTGCGAGCAACATTTCGACCACTTCGAGGCGCACACGATAAACAGCCACATGTAAGGCGGTCCGCCCTTCATTGTCCTGTATCTCGAGAAGAGGGTGTGTGGCTCCGAGGTGGCTGCTGGACCAAGCTGCCAGCAACATTTTCACAACTTCTGCAGATCTCCAATAGACGGCCTCATGCAAGGCGGTCCGCCCTCGCTCATCTTGCATGCCAAAGTCTTTCGGTTCGGCCGTTGAGATTGCCAGAGTTGCGCACCGGTCACTGCATCGGATGGCGCGATGGAGTTTCATTTCCCCAGATGCGTCGTGACAAGCTTCCACTCTTTTCCTAAAGGGAAAATGGTTGCTTTTAGAAATGATTGAATTCAGCTCTCTCACTTTCTTTTTTGGTACAAAAGCAAATTTTTAAGTTGTATGGTTGAGAAAATTAGAAAATTCCAAAAAAAAAGAGACCCCGAGGTAGAACAGAAAGGTTTCGTTCAAACCTTCGACACTAGAAGGACGAGGGGGGCCCGTCGACCTCGTGCACAGATTGTTATTCAATGAATCGAACAATAATTAACTGAAAGGAAAGGAACTTTCTATAATATGACCGTATATGATTGCTTATTTAATCATTTAGTCTTAGCCCATTGGCGCAGCCAGAAATAGTTTTGGAGGAGATTTTTTGATCAAAAATACCTTCTGGAGGGTTTTTTTTTTAAATCAAAAATACCTTGTGGAAAGGGTTTTTTGATTAAAAAATACCTTCTGGAGGTTTTTTATTTTTAATCAAAAATTGTTTCTGAAAGGCGTTTTTTGATCAAAAATACCTTTTGAAAGGATTTTCTTTGTTTTTTGATCAAAACAACCCTTTCATATGCATAAACTACGGCACAAGAATTTGCATTTATGTTAAAAGCAATAGGAGAGGGTGTTTTCACCCCAAACCTCCCCTCCCCTCGCTTTGCTGCGCCACTGACTACAAGTGCAATTATTGAACCTTGCACCTAGAAGGACGAAAGGGGCCATATTGGCTCCCGATGTATTTTGCATTACGAAGAGAGAAAAGTTTCCTCACTCCTGCTTACCTGTAGCATGAAAAATTGTTTTATTCCTTTTAGTTTCATTTATATCTTCCTATTACTGTGGTTGCATGGAATCCAAAATGCGAAATCATGGCGACTGCCGCACGCCAAAGGGTGGGAATCTTTTTTCCAAAGAGATACAGTCGAACCTCCATGTAACGAACTTCCACACATCAAAATTTTCTTTATATCGATATCGCAGCAAATTTCTATGTTCATTACATAGAAAAACTGTTTCTATAGATCGGAAAAATCTCTATATATCGAAAACATTTCGAGACATTCGTAGGTGTTGATTCAATTTCAGGCTGCTTGTCTCGTGAAAAACGAAAATTATGTTCACTAAAGGTTGCTGCAAAATTCCTAAGGAATCTGGGGTTGAGGGCTGTGTAAATAGGTCGTTGTTCTGTTCTGGAGTTCTTAAATTCCCTCAAGTTTATTTCAAATCTAAGTTGTGACCAGTAACACTGTAAAACCTGTTTCAAGTTATTCCTTTTGTCTGTTGATTATCATTCCCAGTCTTTTTGGCTTCAGTAAAAATCATTCAAGTTAAGATTTTTTTTTTACTTTTCTCTCGATTACACTGTCAAAACGAAACAACCCTAATGTTGCGAATCAAGTTAATTGCCGAAGAATGACAATGTATGAAGGCGCAAAAATGTAATTTTTGTTAATGTTTTAATTATTAACTTTCATTTAATCCGAAAATAGAAAATTGGGTTTCATAACATGAAAATTAGCTTTAATTTTAGTGTTTTAGGAGATGTGTACAATAAAATAAGATTGTTTCTATATATCGTTATTTCTATATATCGATTTTTTTTCGGCAATTTGCTACTTCGATATATGGAGGTCCGACTGTACTTACATTTTACATTTTGGCATGTACGAAGAACGCCGGTTAGTTGAACAACCAGTTAATTGAATCAACCGCTTTAATCAGGGTGGAAACCCAAAAATTGTTTTTTAAACTTCCCTCACTTTTCCAGGTTTTCCATGCCCCAAACAAAATTCTTCCATGTGATATTTTAAAGGTTAGTTAACCTATTTTCGCTATTTTTTTAAGGGTTGACTGCGCTTACGTCACATTTTATACATCTTACGTTTATATCACTGTTTAATGTAAATTTCAATTACATCCTTAAAACAGACTTTGTTTCTCGGGAAACTTTTAAGCTTTCGTTTTCGGAGAAACTTTGAGATTTTTAAAGAAATTGCTCCATTAAATTGTTAAGCATCAAATACATCTCATTATATGTATATTTTTTAGTTATTTCAAGTTGGATGAATTTCTGAATAAATTAATTTTACTAAACTTAAAAAAGGAAAACAAATCCTTCGAAACTGGTTATAATTTTTTAAAAAATTCCAGGTTTTCTACATACAGAAGTGAATTTCCCTGACTTTTCCAGTACAAATAATTCCCGGACATCTCCATGTTTTCCAAGTGGATAGACACCCTGTTTAAGGAATCAAATGGTCAAAAACAGAACAAATCCAGCTTTATCGAATCGGCCGCTTTATGAAATCAAAACTGTTTGGAGCAAATGGGATTCATGTACGCGGCGGCCACTGTAGAGACAACATCCAGGGGCAAATCCAGGATTTTTTTCTCACTACCTATTCTTGTGAAAGTACTGTATCAATAATCTATTTTTGTGAAATTTTTTTTTATTAGCATTGTGTTTCGGATCGTTCAAAGGCACATTCTACTTTTTGTTAAGAAAATTAAAGCAATTTAAATGGTTGTTAGAAAGGTTCAACAGTCGTTTACTATTATTTCAAACTTTTTTTTGGGGGGGGGGGGAGGGGGAGGGCTAAGAGGTAGGGAAAATGCCATTGTATCTCAGCTCAATAGGCTTTGTACTGTGTACAATTCAGGAAATTATCATCCCCCAAAACTGCGTAAATGCTATTTGGCGAAAAACAGCTAAGAATGATAAAGTCAGACCAAACAACGTAAGTAGAAGCACAAATTTGTAAATAACAGGTCTGACTTTACTATTCAGCACAAAGGTATTTATTTTTCAGCTAAGAATGAGTTTAATACTATGAAAAAGTTGTTACCTAAACGATTGTTCATATATATCACCTTAGCATTTCATTTTATGAGTAAACTGTTTTAAACAGAAAAACAAATTTTCTATTTTAAAATACAGATTTTTGTGCAATTTCCAACTTTTTAATACTGTTTCTAGAATGTGCCAATTTTCAAAGTTAGTTTTGTGACGCTGCCGATTTTATAACTTGATTTTTGCGAAAGTACCCATTTTAAAGTAAGATTTTTTGAAGGTACCGAAAAACGGTAGTAAAATCAGCCTGTGTTGGGCCCAGACATCACAGAGATTTTTATGCATTCGGCTCTTATTTATTCATCAGAGGAGATGTATGGGGCTATGGACTCATTCAGGGAGAAATTCACCAAGAATTTACTGGGAAATCAGGACGAGGGCACACTGGCCCCTTCAGTCTTTTCAGGTGTACCGTCATTTTCAATCTTTCTGGTGTTAAATACAAATTTCTGAAGAAAAAAAAAGAAAGAAAGAAAACGCTCAGCGGAAGGGTTGATTTCCAGCCCCTCACAGGGGGCTATCGCAAACGAGTAATGTGACATCAGAGCCAGGACTCTGTTTCAGGGGAGGAGGGGGGGGGAGTCCTTACACTAAAAAGACTGTCACATTTGTCAGTTTTTATTTAACCGCAAATAAAGTTGACTTCATTGAAGATTATGCTGATTTTTGAGAACTGTGATTAGTGACCATAAAATACCGATACATGGGTATTTTTTAAAGGGACAAACAACCTCAAAATTTATGCTTCATAGTAGGACTAATACAAATAAAATGTGTGTGCTCAATTAGAACACAGAAATACTGATGCGTTTCTACAAACAATAGCGCTAATAATTCCTTAAAATTCAAGCAGGAAAAAAGAACAACATTGAACTAGTTACTTTCACAAGGGTGCCCCTCTCCCCGAAGTTTAATGGCACAAATCCCCCCCCCCCAAAAAAAATCTCAATGCTCTTTCCTTTTTTCATTTTTAGCTATCGTTTTAATTTAATTTATTTTTTTAAAACAGATTGTTTTCTTGAGTATCTATTTTTAATTACTTTATTATTATCATTATTTTATTAGAAAAGTTATGAGCTATGTCAATAACATACACACACAGCCTAAATAAATCAATGAAATAAAATATAAACAGATAAAAAAAAATAAATAAATAACTTCAAAATCAATCAATAAATAAATTTAATAAAATCAATAAATAAAAATGAAATTTAAAATCCCAATGTGTGGGACTTGACTAAGATCAGGGTTTGAAAATATATTTTTTGAAAATATCCGACAGTTTGATATCTATCGGATATTTTGATATATATCCGATATTTTCAACCAAAACAAACTCAAGTCTTCAAAATAGTAAATGCATGGTCAAATCACTTGTTAGTTTCTCATATTATTATTACAATATGTAGACTTAAAATTAAGGTTTCTTTCATTATTTATGTCTACTATTTCATTTTACATTTCCATCCATTTTAATGGAGTTCATTTAACATCTTCTATTAGCTACTTTTACAGCTGTATATGATTCAGAAATAATAATATGCATAAGTCGGTGCACATTGATTAGACATTTTCTTTTTTTCTGAGCAATGTTCAATATTTAATTAGGCAATTTTACTATGAATTAAAATTATTACATTACTAATAATTTTATGAATATAAAATACAAGTAAAAAAGGAATATTATATTACTTTGCTATATTAATGATGTATAAATACATCATAAAATATAGGACATAACTTTTTGGTTATTTTTAAGAAAAATGAACAATATTAATATGATTTACGTACTTTTTTTATTGAAAATGTTGTATTTGGAAAAATATAGAAAATGTCAAAATATCATTATATTTTCAAAATAAATATCGGATATGCAGTAGAGAACCAATTATCCGGGAAGTTTGGGACCATCGCTATCCTGGAGATATCTGAATTTCCAGGTTTTCTGGATCGCTAAAAAGCGATATTGGCCGATTGTTTATGAAACTTAAGTTACTGTAATAAATAGTAATGCAGATTAAAATAAGAAGAAAACAGTTCAGAAATGCTGTTAAATATCGAAATATTAAAAACTATTGGGTGAGTGCAAAAGTTCGTGCGGAGTCGCAATAGATGGCGTTAGAACGGGCGTAACGTGTTGTCATTAATACCACTACCTACGTAAGTCAGATCGTTGGAAAGGGGACATGTGCAGCTTTCATGCCAATCGAAATAATTTGTGCAGGTACAAACTGCTTCGAGAAAGATTACTTTTAAAATGAGTGTTGATAAAGTGCATTTACGGCATGTCATTCTTTACGAGTTTCGGAAGGGAATGAACGTTGCAGCAGCCGTAAAAAACATTCCAGACGTTTATCAAGATCAAGCACCAGCTAAACGAACTGTGGAAAAATGGTTCGCAAAATTTCGTTGCGGAGATTTTAAGCTGATAGAAGAGCCACGCTCAGGTCGACCTTCCGACATCGATGACGACGTTTTGCGTTCTGTAGTTCAGAATACTCCGCGAATTTCAACAGAGGAAGTTGCTACAGCACTTAACGTTGACGGATAAACCGCTTTTCGGCATTTAAAAAAAATCAGATTTGATTTAAAGCTGGATGTATGGGTGCCCTATTTGTTGACCTAGAGCAACAAAATCCACCGAATTTCTGCTGCCGTATCTTTACTCGGGCGGCTCAAATGAGTCGTTTTTGGATCGATTAGTGACGGGCGATGAAAAATGGGACCTGTACAACAACGTTCAGCGAAAACGCACATGGAAACAGGCAGGTGAACATGGTGACGCAATGGCAAAGGCCAGTTTGCACCCGATGAAGTTGATGCTCTGTGTTTGGTGGGATTGCAAGAGTATAATTTATTTTGAGTTTCTCCCCGCCGGCCAAACGATTGATTCGGACAAGTACTGTCGTCAATTAACTAATCTGAACCCAGAAATCAAACAGAAACGTCCGAGTTTGTCAAATCGCAAAGGCGTAGTCTTTCAACAAGATAACGCTAGACCACACGTTTCAAGACAGACGCTACGCAAACTGAACAGCCTGAAATGGGATGTCCTAACTCATCCACCGTATTCTCCTGATATCGCACCATCGGATTATCACTTATTCCGGTCATTGCAAAATCATTTAAATGGAAAAAAACTTGACTCTTTGAATGCCTTACAAAACGTCGTGTCTTCGTTCCTCCAATCTAAACCACGCAGTTTTTATGATCGAGGCATCCGTATGCTGCCAGAACGTTGGAAGAAGATTATAGACAACGATGGAGAATATATCATCGATTGAATAAAGAGTTTTACTTGCCTAATCACTGTATGACTTTCGTTCACAAACTCCGCACGAACTTTTGCACTCACCCGATACTTTCTGAGGATTCATCGGCAGATATTTACCTGGGAGGTTCTTCCTCCGAATCTTCGGATTGCCGTTTCGACGTTGACGGCAGCTCGCGATTCGCTCCACAGCCATCTCCCTGGAAAAAAGAGAGCTCTTAGGACAGACAACGAGGCTCACAAATCAAACCCTAGTCGAAGAGGTAGTCGGAAAAGGACGGTTCCTTTCGCGGTAATAGAGAGTTGCCCTTTCTTGGGCGGAGGATGCGTCAGTGTTGCCAGATTGGGGGAATTTTCCCCATTTTGGGGAAATCTGGTGCTCTCTGGGGAAATGGGTCTTTTGAGGGGAATTCTTTGGGGAAATTTTTTTTTCTTGGGGAATCCTGGGGAAAAAAGATTTGTTTTTCATGTTTAAATTCCCGTCAAGAAGTAGTTACATTGTTTGTATCAAACAGCGTTGGTTTTGCTCTGGTCAACTTTATGGAATTCACATTATGTGGAATATTATGCTACGGAAATCGCATTAATGTTCTGCGTGAGTAACTAGTTGATACGGTAAAAATAAGTGTGATTCTTGGATAAATATATACAAAAATCATAGTTTAAATGTACATACAGAAGCAGTCGCAAATGGAGCCCACAAAAACTTCTACGTGTTCTGCACGAAATCTGTCTTCTTGTATAGCCAATTATGGTAGGCATCTGCAGGGGCACAACCAGGGGGGGAGCACAGGGCCTGTGCCCTCCCCCCCCCCAGAACGCAAATTTGAACATTTATCAAAAATAATCTTTTTTTTTTATTCGGACGAAGATGGACGCGCTTTGAGAAAACGAAGTGGTTCTGAAGTAAGCAGGGATTGTAGACAATAAGACAATTTTATAAGTGTACATATGCAATGTGGGTATATAGGACTCATCAAGTGCAAGTGATTTTTTTGACTATTTTGTTGTATTTTTAAGTGATTTCATGCCATTTAAATGTGTTCCTTTTTTTTCTTTCCTAGAATGATCTTAAAAATGTGAATAGTTTAGAGCTTTTGGTGATAAAAATTCGTATGCATTTTGATTTATTTCATTAATATAATAAATGAAGTAATAACAAGTATTGATTTCCATTTATTAATTTGAACATCTTACCGCCGTACTGTTGTTTCAAGTACTTTAAAGTTTATTCTTAACGTGATTTCAATTCTGGCATAAGAACAATTCATGTTTTTGCAACAGTTCTTGAATAAATTGCAAAACTTACACAATTTTAAGGAATTTTACTAAATAATATTAATACAAATACAAAAGTGACGACCAGCAACAGGCTCTCGGCCCAGCTAGACTGGTCCTAGTCAGTTTACAATCCCCAGTGAAGATCAATGGCCCTCTTAAAACTATCTACTCCCTTGCTCATGACCACCTCTTCCGGTAATCTGTTCCGAGGTTCCACTACCCTGCTAAAATGATCATTTTTCCTAACGTAGATGTTAACCTGAGATTTAAATAGCTTAAAACAATGACCCCTCGTGCTGTTTTCAGTGCTGAACTTCGGCCCCGTAACATCTTCCATTTTAGTAAATTTAAACAACTGAATCACGTCCCCGCGATCTCTTCTTTGCTCAAGACTGTACATTTTAAGCCTTCTGAGCCTGGAATCGTAGTCCAAATGAGAAAGTCCATTTATTAGCCTTGTAGCCCCCCTTTGAGCCCTTTCCAATACATTCATATCTTTGTTAAGATAAGGAGACCAAAACTGAACAGCCTACTCCAAATGAGGTCTCACCAAACTTCTATATAACGGCAGAAGAACTTCTTTAGATTCATTTGAAATAGATCTATTGATAAACCCAAGCATCTCATTATTGGCTTTGTTACTAGCAAAGCTGCACTGTTGGCTAAACTTTAAATCCTGACTTATTAAGACCCCCAGATCAGTAACTTTGTCTGCCTGACTAACGACTGAACCTTGCAAATAATAATAACTTGTACACATATATAATAATAATAATAAATATGTATTGATGTAAAGAGAGAGAGAGTGCTGATAGAGTGCTGTGAAAAAAAAATTGTGCCCCCCCCCTCCCCTAAAAATATTTTCTGGTTGCGCCCCTGGGTATCTGTCGATCCTTGTACCGTAAAAATGAAGTTGTTACTAATAAACGAGGAAAATTGTCGCTAAAAAAGAATTCAACCAAATGTGTATCTTGATGGTGGGTAGCGAATCACGTGCTGGTTCACAAAATACCTCACTGTCAGTCTTAGAATGGGAAATTACTGACTTTATACATTACTAGCAGTACCTGCACAGCGATGCCCGTGCTGAAAATGTAATGGAAGTTCGTTGAGTAAAAAAAAAATTGACGCTCCCTCCCCCTCTGATGTAAAACGATCATTTTTCTTTGTATAAAATGCGTACACACCTTTTCAAAAAAAAAAACCTATTAAAGTTTGTTTGGAATTTAAAACTTTTCATCAAATCATTAAGTTAGATTTATAGTCGTTTTAAAACTCTATTTAGCCAGTGAAGTGGTTTTTATTTCAATTTAAAATATTTCGCCAAATAAACAAAAAAGACATCAAATAATATCTTTCAAATGTAAAAATAGTTCCGCAACTCCTATTGTTTATCGCCAAACTCGCCCAGCAACCACGCTCTCATAATCCATCTGTCTAACGAAAAAAACAAAAAAAGCAAAAAAAAAATCCAGTGGAACATTTAAAAATTGTCAGAAAATAAGAAGAAAATGTTGTACATTGCACTCGGATAAAAACAAAAAAAAATATCAAAACTCGGAAAAATATCAAAACTTTCTTTTCTTCCAAAACAAATTGCCAATACAATGAACTGATTTTATACATTATTGATATCGTTGCTACAGTATTTACTCAGAATCAAATATTTTTAGTAGGTTTTCACTCCAAAGAAACTGAAATGCTTCGGCATTTAAAAATGTACGGGTTTTTAGTCATTATCTTTGACAGTAAAATTTTTTTTTAGAATGGAATGGATTATGTCAGAGGACCAGGGGCTTCTAATAGGGCAAGAGGATCTGTAATAAGTTATGGTGCATCGAATAACAAGAATAAAGTATTAATAATGAACATTAAAGGATAAATTGATTACAGAATTTTTTTTAATACCTTTAAATAATTTAGAGATTCATTCTTATTTTAAATCTCATAATAGTTTTTATTTAAACAAGCAGTTCTTGTGGGTGGTTGTGTATATACATATTGTAACAAATTCTGTAAATAGTAATTATTTTTGTGATTAATGTGTTGTAATCTAGCTAAATTTGGCTTTTATTTCATTATTTTTATCTAAAATTATCTTAGTAACGTAACCCGTAAATAGCTTTTTGTGATGTACATACCACCCCATAACATTCGGCCGAAGTATACGGCCCCCTCACTTCGGAATGATAAAATTTGTGAATGGAATAAAAAGAAAATATGAGATGGTCGTAGATCGGTCTGCGATTTTCCGGAATATTCGAGAGCTCTCTTCGGGGTTTTATAAATAGCCCTTCGGCAAAGTTCGAAGTCAGTCTCGTTTTAGTTTTTGCTTGTGAAGCCCTTCAGCTGTATTTTTGCGTATTTTGATGTAAATACGTGTTCGACCGTTGAGTGGTGTCAATCGATATTTGCCTAATTGCTATGGTTAATTTAGCAGTTGTTAACGATATTTCTTGTACATAGTTGTAAATAAATCTCCTGCGTTTTCTCAAGAACTGTGTCGTCATTTCAAGAAAGTTTGAAGCTGCACGAACTCTTAACAATATATATACAGCAATTTCGGATTTATTTGTAGTTATTCTCATTCATCTACATAGGTGTTTTTTCTGTAAAAATGCAAATTAAAAATATCATTTCATAATGCAGACTTTGCTTAGGTTAAGCCCTGAAAGAAACTAGCATAGCACAGACGATTTGCAACCCTTGCGATGAAAATGAGTGTCCCTATCAAATTTTAAACTTGCTCAGGGTTGCCAGGCTTGGTTGTTATCTGCCTTTTTTCGGCTAATTTCAACCACACTCAACTGAGGGTGAAAAATTCAAAAGCAGATATTTGGCTTTTTTTTTTAAAAGCGAAACCATTATTTGACTGTTGCACTTTATTATATTTACTTATTTTCTTTTTTATATTTTAAATAATTTTTCTTACTTTTTAAATCCCACATCTGCAAGACACAATATACAAACTATATCTAATACTCTATACAAATGTCTCGACACGGCAAGAAAAAAAAGATTGAATTAAAGTCTCAAGTTTTGGGTTGTTTTTAACTATTTGCCTCCCCTAAGCATCACCTCACATTTCGCTTTTTGTAAAGTAGAATAGCTCGTATGATCATAATTATCGTGAAAAACTTTCGGTGAATTCATTTCTCTTCGCTTTCTCCGTTTAAATATTTCCAGCCTGATAAGACTATTAAACAGTCAGGCAGACATACTGTGAATAATATTACAGGAAAAAGTTTGCTTTCAAGTATCATGTAAGAATAACGGAATTTTTATAAAAATATAAGCACTTTTCATGATGCACTCAAAAGGAGAAAATAACTTTTCTGGGTCGGAAAGAACAATTTAAGTATACCTGCAGTTTTCAATTATTCGAAGAAAAAGATTTCACAAACGAAGAAAAGTGCGCTCAAGTCAAATCGAGAATTTCTCTCTTATAACTAACTAGCTTTCAATCATAATTTTGAGTGTTGCATATTTTTCTTAATGGGAAAGATTGGTTTGAAATGTCCCTTTCCAGAACTGTTTTTTGAAAACCATGGTTAAAATTCATTGTAAAGGCCTCGTTTAAATTTCTTACAAACATTTTATTTGTACGCAAACAGAAGATGGCAACAAATTTTTTTAAATCATCGATAGTTTCCGATGTTTTGCCGGAGCATCGCGTCATTTTGACATTTTATCCTGCATTTGTTTTGTATCACAAAGCAGTGCTTTCCAAATGATGAACGATACAAAAATTTTGTCTATTTGTGTGTGCCTGTGTATTACTGTATTGAGAAAATGAGTGGGTGGTGTTTTTTTTTAATCGGTGATCATCGTCTACAGCGCTCTATTCCTCTTTGTGTCAAAGATCTCATCCCCGCAAACTTACAGCGCATTCGTTATTTTTTAATTAACAAATTCTTCACTGTAAAATATTTATATGGCCGAACAACGTTTGCTAGGTCAGCTACTGATCAATAAAATTTAATTTTGTTCATATACAGTAGGCGCCATTTAATGTGATCACGGTTTATGTTATCATTCGCTTAATGTTATCAGGATCACGAAGTCCCGGAACACTTGTACGTTAACACACGTTTTAAAACTCGTATATTGTAATCGGCGTCTTCGTTTATTGTTATCACTTTTTCATAAACTTTCAATCTTTTCCCCGTTTTTGTTCCTCAATTAACAGAAATACATAGGCAAACCCTGACGAGACTCACATTCTGTGTAGCATTTTGTGGTTTTCAATCAAAATTTTTCTGGGAATGAAGCTGCAGAAAGTTCGCCCCCAGTGACCACAAACTCCCCCTAAGAAAACTTTCTTTTGCACCCAAAAAAATTCAGTCGCTAGACATGGCATTGATGTAGGACCTCTATTGTTGCCATTACTTCGTAAACTATTAAAGAATTGTGTCGAGATTGAAAACAAAGCAAAGTTAAATTAAAATTTAAACAACAAACAAAACCACGCTGGAAAAGATAGAAAAGCTGAACGTGCTTTGAAACTGGTTTACGAATGTCAGTTAAAACGGTCATGTTTTACTTCACCTATTAGTATGTGATGAAAAATTGCATAATTTAGCTTTAACTTTTATAATTCAGATATTTTCATTCTGTTAATTTAATAATTTGTAATTTGAAACTGCGTTCAGTTGATTCATTGGGATTTGAATTTGAGGTTGCCGAAATAAATACATCGTAATTGGAAAAAAATCATTATTTTGTGTCTCCTGGATTCTTTTCGGTTATTGTTATCGAATTATATTTCTCCCAAAGTGTTCACATTAAGCGGCGCCTACTGTATTTTGATGATTTTTGTTACAATACTTTATTTAAATGAGGGAGTGCCACTTTACGTACGTAAAAGATGTGAATGCAAAAGATGATGTAGCTATTAAATTTAGAAGGTAAAAAATGTGATGGGTACACAACATTACCCCTGCTACATATTTTATGTCTTTTTCTAACTCAAAAGAACAGATGCAACACATTCGAATATACACACCCCTTAACTTAATATTTTTTGACACCCTTAAAATATGTTATATTAGAGTTTGAGACTTTCAAATTCAAAAAATTTGGATGTTCTTGTGTGTTTTATGCATTCAAAATCTGGAGGAAAACACTGTATTGCTTTGAAAGAAATGATATTCTTAGTAGCTACAGTAAAAATAAATACAGCAGATAAAGCAGGATTTGAGAGCTGCACCATTCTTCAAAAACTGATAATTTAAACATTCAACAAAAAATGTGGTGAAAAGAAATTTTAAAAACAATTTAGAAAAAATTCAGAGGAGGTTCAAACCCTAGAAACCCGCCCCTTAATGCGGCCTTGAAAGTATTACATAATATTACATGATATAATAAACCATATTCTAAATACATTCTACATTTTTTCCTATTTTTATTGATGAATGAATCACTTCGATACAATCGAAAGCCCGATTTTACGTCCTCCGAATTTACGTTTTTTCTGCATTTAAAGATTTTTCATCAAATCCCATCGACAGATTTGCTGCCATTTATTTCCCGTATTTTAGGTTTTTTTAACCCAGTCCCTCGAGAATCGTAAAATCGAATTTTCACTAGCATAATTTTTAGAAATATTTCTAAAACAACTATCGTAAACATTAGATATCGTGATATTTTCAAAATAAATATTGGATACATATCATCCTATTAAATATAGTTGGCTCTCTGTTTAACGACTTTCAAGGGACCACAAAAAATTGTCCTTAAGTAGAAAGCGTCCTTAAATAGAATGCTTTTAACACTACAGTGGGCCATTCGGGACCGTGAAAAGCCGTCGTTAAATAGAGAAAGTCGTTAAATAGAGCGCCGTTAAACAGAGAACCAACTGTATCATGGTCATCAACCGATACATATTGGTGATCCCTGGTTTGCATACAAAACTGTGGAATGTGACGTAGAAAAGAAATCAAAGAGTTTGTGTTCAAATTGAAAATGTAAGGGAGGAAAAAAAAGGTTGATTAACTGGAATTTAATTTTCAGCAAGTGTCACTTCAGCGAGTCTCCACACATAAAACTTAGGGTTCATTTCAAAATACTTTCTAACGCCATTTTCTTTCCTGCTCTGAAGAAGCCCACGTTCCATTCAAGATAATATCTGCACCCCAGAGCCAGGCTGACCTGAGTCGAAAAATTGCGACTTTGCGCTCATTAGTGCATTGTATGTGGAAGCCTATTTGATATCGAGCCACGTGAATGTCATTCTTTTCAAAAAACTCCTTTTCATTTTTTTACCAATTTTAAAAGAGCGCACGCCCCATCCTTTGTATGAGCCAGAAAAAGTTTTTCCTCTCTCCCGTTAAAGGACCATAACGTGACTCACGTCCTTCTGAGGTGCAGGCATTCCAAAACATTGGCTTACCTTGGCGTCAGTTCTGCTTTTAAAAGAAAAAATTCAAACAAAAGTAGTTTCACTTACGGAGTTCATCTTTCCTTAATTTTATTTCTTCCGTCTTTCCAAGACTTAATTAAATATCTTCTTTTGTTTTTACTTCCCAGTGCCTGCAATTGCAGTTCCTGTAATTAGAATCAAAAGATAGAGCATAGGTTATGTATTCAAACAGATTTTAAACAATATACATTATCCTATTCGCAAACATTTCAAAAAAATAAATTCCTCCCAAATCGAACATTTTAACTCAACAGCACACAAAAGTTTCATATCGGGGAGTCCGAGATTTAAATCGTAAACAAATTGCGCAAATGGCATTGACTGCTGGAGAAGGGCAAAGATGGAGGCGAGATAAAATAAAGAACAAAGGAATGAAGATTACAGAAATTAAAACGAAGTAAAAGCTAAAAAGAGCAGAGGTTGAAAAACAAATTAATTCATTCATAAAAACCTAACTAAATTACCAAAGTTAGTTCAGAATAAAGCTAGAAAGAGAAAATAGAATAAGAGTAGAAAAAATAGAGAGCATTGAGAAGTGCTGGATTTCAAGTAACAGTTGCATTATCCCCCTTAAAAATAAAGCCTTGTTAATTTCTGTTAGTCCAGGGGTTCGCAACCTGTGGGCGGCCACCTCCCAGGGGGTCGCGACATTACCCCCACATTTAAAAATATGTCATTGCACAGTTGAAAAATTCAAATACATAGGGGGAAATAGAGTAGCATCAATTCTCGAACGCAATGGCGAATCAAAACCCTTGTGCCTAAAACTATTTTTTGAGAAACTACGTTTTGTGAGAAAATAGCAAAAACAGAACAAAAAAATTTTTTTGACTATTTAATATTTAGTAAGTTACCGCCCTATAGCCAGGGCTAAGGCAGAAATACATGAAATACACCGACAGCTCAGTCGATTCCAGCCGAGGACAACAGTTTCGTAACCGAACCATTGTTTCGGTCACTCGTCTGGTCAGTGCTAATTCTATATTAGCTACTTCTATATTAGTTTGGCACTCTTGGCTTCCTTAAGAGGTTTTCCACCTCCAGCTCAGTCACTCCTATGCCGGGCTGATGAGTGCAAATAAGCACGAAATTGCTGTCCTCGGCTGGAATTGACTGAGCTGGCGGTGTATTTCATGTATTTAATATTTATTCAGCGTGACCAATTCAAGTATGAATATATATGTAACTTATTTATGCAGCTGATTTTAATCTAGTTACGTAAAAATTAAATTCTGCATTAAAAATTTCAATTTGTATACAGGAGGGTTTTTTCCCCATAAATCAAATTTTTTGACATTTGTGCATGTGTGCAAAATAAAGTGTTCAAAATAAAAATTAAAAAAAAATGACTTAAATGCAATAAATTACAATTTTTTACTCGTTACAGAACGTATTATATTAACAATATGAACTAAAAACAGAATAGCACAAGTTTTATTATGTAAGTGTATAGTCATCAACTTCTTGTTCTTTGATCCATGATTTGAAAAAAAAAATTTTGTTAAAATATCATGCAAATATTATTTGCAAAAACTTTTTTAAAAATTAAGCTTTTTTTTTGCACCTAAATATTGCACATTTTAACAACATTCCTTTGTTACAAATGGAACTAAAATTAGTTGTCTTAGTAGCGTTGTGAATTTCCCTTTATCATACGTAACCAACTGTTACATAAGGAAGTTTTTATGTAATAGTTATTGGCAATTTTTTTAAGTAAAATATTTTTTAAATTAAGATTTTGGAGAAAAATATTATCAAATACTCATTAATTAAACCTCATTAATATCTATATTTATGCATTGTGAATATTGCAGTAAATACGAATTGATTATATTAAAAACCACCGATCCAGTCCTAAACCAGTTTCGGACAGTCCAAAAACCAACCCCGGTATGTTGACCAATACCAGTTGAACGAGATTTGTGAAAACTTTTGAGCTTGTCCCAATTAATCTGCACAGAACTGCATACATATGATTACATTATACATTTCACAATCTACTTTTATTTTTGATTCAACAGAAAATTAATTATTTTTGAATTCATTATAAAAAAAATATTAACATACATAAAAAAGAAGACTGATGGCTGAAGTAATGTTATTAATTTTTTTTTTAAATTTTATGTTTTCTTTAATTTTCTATAATTTTGAATATTTTAACTATGTATACAACGTTGCAACAACAACTTCTTTTATGTGTTGATACTTTTCTCCTTAACCATTAGTGCTTGTCGATAACTTTTTAATTTTCATTGCATTAAATGGCTACTAATAATTAAAAAATACTGTGAAACCTGTGTAAGTTGACCACTCGCGGTGCAGCACTTTGGCGGTCAACTTATAAAGGGCAGTAATTTTTTTTTGTCATTTCTTGCACCATGTATTCATTTTTTGAGGAATTCACCCTTACGCTTTCTGTTCAACTCACTTTCAGTGTTTAACATTATTGAAAGTGAAACAATAATTAAAAATACTATTCAAATAATTTTATTTTTTTCCTTGTTTTTAACTATATTAGACACTAGATTTAGAAATTCCACATACGCCAACTAATTTTCTCTGGCTTTCTCCATTTTCAATTAGTTTTAATATTTCATACTTTTTATTAATCGCAAGTTCAACTAACTTTCTTTTTGAAGCCTTTAATGTGTAGCACAAAGAGTAACAAGCTCGACTCTCCCAGTTCATAAAGGCAAAATTAAAATCTCTTAATCCCTTGCACCAGAAACATGTAACTTTACTCATTAGCAGGCCCAGATCTGCGTACCCCCAGTGCGATGTCCTTAAAGGGGCTAACGGCCCTAGAAAGTGAAGAAAAATTGGAAAAAAACTAGCACTAAGACTTGTGCACTTTACAAATAGACACTGCTGGCCACTAGGGGGGGGCTACATATTTTGTTGCAGGGGTGGGGGCCCAAAATATATAGATCCCGACCAGCTCTTTTTGCACAACTCCTGTGTTGCCACAACATGTTGCAACTGACACAAGTTCGGAGAATAAAGAGCAGCATAAGCTTTATTCTGCTGGTTTAGTTAGTAAAATGCTAGTCTGTCATCAAAGCATTAAAAACATTCTTGGAAAGCTATCAAATAATAATAATAAAAATAACAATAAATAAATAAATAATAAAATAAAATAATTTTCTGAAGAAAGTTTAAAAAAATAAACCAAGTGGTCAACTTACAAAGGTTTTTTACAATACTCCAAACCAAATTTGCGTTACATTAGTGGTCAACATACAGGGGTCTGGCCAGAGCAAATTTGGGTCCGTTAACGGACCCTTCACAAAAATCCGATCAACCAAAACGGACCTTTCACAAAAATCCAATCAACCAAAACGGACCTTTCACAAAAATCCAATCAACCAAAACGGACCTTTCACAAAAATCCGATCAACCAAAACGGACCTTTCACAAAATCCCGATCAACCAAAACGGACCCTTCACAAAATTCTGATAAACAAAAACGGATCTTTCACAAATTGTTTATTGAAAGAGCAAATCTCAGATTAAAATAATACAGCATATTTCCTGTATAAAAACGATAATGGTTGGAAACTTTTTTAAAGTTAAATTAGAGGAATCAACTTATACAAAATCAGCTAATTTCGCAAAAGAAAAAAATAATCGGCACTCTTGTGATGCTCCTTGGGGGCAAGCCATAAATAATTACTACGGCCAAATAAATATAATGCCTGTTGTTGGTTTCTTTGAAAGAAATTAACAGCTGAAAGTCCGTTTGGTTTATAATTTTGCTTGTTTGTTTTATGCAGCGGTGTTGTTGTAAACTTCTTTGAAAAAGCGTCAACATTCTCTGAATAGGCGTAGTAAGCATTTTTCTCCCCACTCATGATTTAATAATCAATAATATACAGCGAAATGAACTTAGAACTGCAAAGGGTAGTAGGGGGGGGGGGGTGTGATCGCTTCAGATAGGGTTACCAAATTCAAAGCGGTGCGATGTTTAACTGTTTATCGCCACTTAGCATCTGGCGGTGCGATGTTAAACTGTTATTTTGGGAGAAAGTTATATGGGTTTGATTTTTCGATGCTAAAAAGGATAATTAACTTAAAATAAACTCTTTTATTTACCGTTTTTTTTCTATAGATGCCTACATTTTGAAAAACGAAATCTTTTTACATCCGATATGAGAATCATATTTCATTCTTTTTTCAAGCTAACTTCGCTTTATTAGGATGCAAATAAAGGAAAAGGATTCTTTATTTTTGTAAGAAAGCTTATTTCAGGTTTTTAAAGCGGAATTCCATTTTCTTTTATGAGTCAATAATTAAAATGCTGAATCGATCGTTTATTTTTTATTTTATTTATTTATTATTATTATTATTTTTGCTTCAACTGTGTCCAGATATTAATGATATGTTTATCATAGGGCTCTAAAATGCAATTCTAAAATAATTTTATCCAAAATATTTATTCTACAAGCCGTTTTTATACTTTTGATGCCTTCAGTTTGAGGATTGCAATTTCTTTGCATCTGCTATGGGAATCTGATTTTTCGCATTTTTGATGTTTAGTACGCTTAGTTAAGAAATAAACAAATAAAATATATTTTTTTTTTTTTTGTAAAAATCACGGAATTTGTAAGTTTTAAACGAAATTCTGTGCTCTTAAACAGTGTCTTGGGTTAAAAATTTAAATGCTGAACCCCCAGACTGAATTTTTTTTTCTTACAGTTGTTTTAATTACTATACAAATAACATTTCTAGTATAATTTAACATGATGTAGAATGGTAGATAAATATTGATAATTGAGGCGTGCCCATCTCCCAGTGAGCGATGCCTCTCCCCCCCCCCCCCAATACTAGAAAAGCACTAAAGAATGATATTCTCAACAGAAAAGAGGGAAAACACTCAACTTTAAGTGTCAATGATGCAGTTTCCACCATCTCAAGAGTCTAAACTTTCGTTTTTGCAAAAAAAAAATTTTTTTTTTTTGCAAAATTATTTGATTTTTCACAAAAGTATTTGATTTTTCACAAAATTATTTGATTTTTCACAAAAAACGGACCTTGTGAAAAATCCTGGACAGACCCCTGACATAGACAGGTGGTCAAGATAGAGAGGTGGTCAAGCTACAGAGGTTTTCCTTCATTATATGAGATAGGACAAATTCCGTTCCCGACAAAAGCGGTCAACATAGACAGGTGGTCAACTTACAAGGGTGGCCAACTTTACAGGTTTTGCTATAAATTATAAATGCTCCTAAATTAGCCTGCTGACCACAGACTACCCTTAATATTTTCATGTTTAGCTTGCATAATGTAATTTTATGAACAATAGTGTGATAGTCGGATCAAAAACTGGAATGAAATTTTAAAATTACTCGAGAAAATAACTTCTCTTTGGAGAAAAATTAATAGACTCTTAGCAATGAACTTACGACTATTTCTAAAGTCAAAATAAGAGAAAACATATGATCGAGAAATCGGCAGAATCAAAAATAATAATTGTGACTCGCCGATTAATCAGCACATTTACTTATCGGGGCATCCGTACTTTAAATAAGTTGTCACGACTTTGATCGAAAATATCGATTTTCCATATCTGAAATTTGTTTTTTCCCTATGACTATCCAGGATTTACATGACCCGTACGAACCCTGAGCAGAGCTTACAATGCTGCAAAATAAAAAAGAAGAAATTTTGAACAGCTAATCACCTTTGTGGCTACTACAGGAGCCCAAACTGAGGGAGGAACACAATATTGCAACTAAAATTACATGACTGAATTTTGCAGCACGGTACAAACATCATCTGGTCACTGGTCCATTACAAAATTTTACAGCTCTAAACACTTTTACTGGTCCATTTTATATCCTGGTATAAAATAATGAAAAATTAAGAGTATGACCGAAAACAGTGTCACCGAATATTAGGTTTGGTTTAATACAAACCAAATTCCGAAACCAAACAGTTACAACTATTCGACAATAAACAAACACATACTTTCCCGCGCAACAGAAGAAAGTTATAGAAAAGTACCAAAGTACAAAAATTATGATCAATGTAGATTAAATTCCATCCACTCAAACACTAAATTTAAATTCTGTTGCTTTTAACATTTTCTCAAATATTATGACACATTAAACTCACTTAAAGTTTTACACCATATGAAATATCAATTATTGTTTAAAAACAATTCAAAAAAATAATCATTGTAATGAAAGTTAAGCGATGATAAACTGTAGTATATTACTAAATATTCGATATTTGGCAAAATACGGCGTTTGGTGCATCTCTAATACGAATACCAATAAATGCTGTTTAACTTCTAGTTTCGAACTAAAAAGCTAAATGATTTCATTGTTTTATGAAAATGAAATGAGAAATATTCAAAGACAGAATAAGATACCGACGGAGCCAGTCTTTTGTTTAAAATGGCGCCGCTTCTTTTGTTCTAAGTGACGAGAAACAGACAGAAATCCCAAGTCATTTTTGAAAAGAGTTCTTATAATTCTACCTTCGTAGACACAATAGATGTAGAACATGAAATAAATTTCCAACTTGGGGGGGTTGGAATAATTATAAAATTGTACCTTTAAAAATCGCACCAGTTTCACCTTTGGCAGCTAAAAAAGCACAAATAATGTTCTTAAACACTCGAACTGGTTTTTGAACCAAAGTTTACATTTCTTTACATGATAGAAAGAAATTTATTAAAATGAAATCAAGTGGGCAAAAACATGACCAAACATGCATGAACCAAACAAAACACATTACACTACATTAAGTAATTGGAGTAGTAAAAAAGAAAAGAGATCTTTGTAAAAGGCTTCTCCTCTTCGCGACACATATGGAGCAGAAGAAGTGTACCTTTGTTTACGTTCGACGAGCACGATCGGTAGCGTCCGGTTAGTTAATCACATGACAGCTAATGATCACGTGCTCCATTCAACCACTCAACAGCTTAGAATGGTAACCGGTTGATCATAGAACGCTGAGGTAAGTAACCGGTTACTTCGGCTTCCATATTCAGTGTTTGTAGCGTTAAAGATATGCGTTTTCCTGTAGCTTTATTTTTTACCACTTGATTTCATTTTAATAAATTTCTTTCTATCATGGAAAGAAATGTAAACTTGCGCCGATATGTTTTGCTATTGAAGGAACCATTCCGTCATTCGTCTTTTCCGTTAAGCTGTACAAATACAATACAATACAAATGTGGCTACCAGCAACAGGCTCTGGGCCCAGCTAAGCTGATCCTAGTCAGTTTATAAGTCCCAAATGAAGATCAATGGTCTTCTTAAAGCTATCCACCCCCTTGCTCATTACCGCCTCTTCCGGTAAGCTGTTCCGAGTGCCCACGACCCTACTAAAGAAGTAATTTTTCCTCATTTCCAGGTTAGCCTGAGTTTCGGATAGCTTAAAACGGTGTCCCCTTGTCTTGCTTTCCGTGAGAAAATTTAACCCGTTAACATCTTTCATTTTGATAAACTTAAACAACTGAATCCATGTCCCCTCTGGCTCTCCTTTGCTCCAGGCTATTAAGTCTGTTATCATAGTCTAAATATGAAAGTCCTCTTACTAGTCTAGTAACCCTTCTTTGAACCCTTTCCAACACGGAAATATCTTTCCTGAGATTAGGAGACCAAAACTGAACAGCATACTCCAAATGAGGTCTTACTAAACTCCTATATAACGGAAGAAGAACCTTCTGAGATTTATTTGAAATAGATCTATTGATAAACTCAAGCATTCTGTTGGTTTTGCTACTTGCAATGCTGCACTGTTGACTAAACATGAAATCCCGATTTATTAAGATACCAGGATCAATAACATTTTCTGCCTGACTAACGACCGAACATTCTGTAAACGATAACTTACATTACAGCAGTTAATAACAATCGCTCGTTTAAACAGTTTTTATTTGAGGGGAGGGGGGATTAGAAATAATCTGTGAGAAATTTATGGCCTTCTCAAATTTAGCAGCATTAGATTAGGGAAAGTTGAGGTCAAAAAAATAGCGCCACACACTCCTACTGAACGGGACACGAAAGCAGGGTCGTCGAGTGTTACGATGGGCCCCATGTCAGTTTTGATCTCCCTTCTGCCATTTAAATTTATAAAATTTATACTATTCCGATCCCAGATTGGGCCCCCTCATCAGCCGGGTCCTTTAATTCTGATTAGGCTGACATAGCCTCTCGTCGGCCCTTCAAGAAAGGCACGGGAACAATGAATGAACTTTGTTCCAACAATTCCAGCTTCATGGAATACAAACGAAACAAAAAATAGAGTAAATTGAGAGTATTGAAAAAAATCGGACCTTTGGAACTCCGAATTCGTACTTCTTTGATTCCAAGAGACTACGTTCTCTCTACGTCGCACAGTGTGGCATAGTGGGCAAAAATCCACCGAACTCGCGCGTTTTGAGCTAGGATCTTCTATTATAGCTCAAAATGCGGCAAAATTCTTCGACTATTTCGTAGTGGTGCTACAATTTAGAATTTCTTAACCCCCTAGGCCCCGCAGAGCTCAGAATGAACCCAAGTCGTGATTTTGAAAACTAAAAAGTATGACCATATTTTTTCCCTGATATGTGGCTCAATGCTTAGTATAAATCGAGGAATTGGAAGATAAAACACAACTTTTGATCGCTGCCGGGTGTTTAGAAATGCTTTTTTCCACCGTATAAGTCATTAAAAACATGATTTTTCAGGTTTTTCCGTTGAAAAAATGGGTTTTAACGGTCTTCACACATCTCCCGCTCAAGAACAAATACATGTTTTAATTTTAATCTACAAGTTTTCAATCATTTTCCAAAGTTCAAAAGGTAAAAACCTCCCTAAAACACCGAAAAATTGCTCAAAGTCCGAATTTCAGCTCGAGATCCTACCATTGTCCACGGGAATAAATCTGCAATAGCGGCAAACAGTTTATTTTATATGTATACATTTATGTGTATACATTTTGAGAATAAATCGTCTGCGTTCAAATTAAGACCTTTACATTTAGAATTTCCGAATGCTTTTGATGTTTTTAAGAAAATTTAATGTATTAAAGTAACAGTTGAGCAAATGTGTAGACGCAATATTAGTATGTTTGTTTCCTTGGATTAATCGGAATATTTGAATTATGGCAGGTATGTTCACTCTTTTAAATAAGTATGCAAAATGGAAAACTTTGTTCTGTTACATAAATAAGTATTTAAACAAATTATGTAAATTACATTTTTTAAAAATCAGTTTCTGCTTGTAAGACCAACAAAACAACACATAAATTTTAATATAAATTCAATAAAACTTTATAATCAAGTTAAAATAACATGTCTTTACTGTTTTTCATACTTCTAAAGTGAAAGCTAATGGACATATAATTGTAAATATTTGTTTTTTAAATTAAATAGAGTGAAGTAAAATCATATAATTTCATTAATCCTTTCATCCCTACCTTAAATTTAGCTGTATTATAACCTATAAATGATGTTGTTAGGAACAAAACTGGGGCTAAAAGGGTTCACTTGAGCATTAATTGTTTAGTTTAAAACACATTAAAATTTTAACATGTGTTTTTACATTTTAAGTTAGAATTCCAACAAAAACACTTACGAAAAAGAGTGAAAATACCAGTTACAATTCAAATATTACGATTATTCCGAGGAAACAGACAAACACACTAATTTTGCGTGCTTAGGACATTTCTCGTAAGCAAAGTCTTGATTGTTCATTATTAATTTTGGTTGGTAAATGTATAATTTTTTGCTGAAGTAAAAAATGTAACAATGGATTTCGCCGAGTTGAAGCAGAGTTTAAAATCCGAGGCAAAGTTTGAAAATACGGAGAGAGTGTTAAGGTTTCTCTCTATATCTATTAAGTTGGTTTTAGAGCACCAGAGAACTATGTCGTCGACAAACATACCGAATCCTACCCCTGTGGGTGGTAATTTCTCAATGCCAGCCCAAAACAGAGAAAAGCATTGGGCTGAGTACAGCTCAATTTTGTGGGAGGGAACTAGGTCTTGAACCTTTTTCTTCAGATTGGACGATGCCACAAATTCTCGATCGTATTGAGATTTGTATATTTGATTGGCAGTTTAATACCCAAATCCCCCTTTTTGTTTAAAATCTACGAGCCGATTTGAAGATGCGACACGAAGTGGATTTTTGCTGAAAGATAAATTTGTCACTTTTTTGAACCATATAAAAATCAACATAATTTTCAAATGTGTTTACGACCCTTAATAATTCGTAAAATAATCTCTGCAAAGTTGCTGAAATTATTTCATCCGTTCATTAATAACATGCTTTACTTTTTTTATTTTGCATGCGTTCATTTTATCCGACTCATTGACACGTTTAGTTTAAACAGTTCTGATTTTCTATTATTTTGAATTTGGGTTGTGTATGGTAGAAAGCAATTCTTGTTTTGAATTTGTATTTGCATAGAATGTTTATGCTTTCCTGAATTCAGATTTCCTGTTTTCCTTTTCAGACAGAATTTGATCATCATGTGCTCAAGTTATGTGAGTAATTTTTTCGCATTCCTTACTAATAAAAATAAAATGAGAGTTCGAGATTATTTGTAGAATTTACTATTTTGATGAATGTTATTTCAAATGTCTTAGAAAACTTCTCGAGGTAAAATATTTAACTTACAGGGATGTATAGATGCTAAAGGAACTTAAATAAAATACACTAGATGTAAGCAAAGAAACGTGCCATTTGGCAATGTTAATCTCATATTTGGCTAGCAAAACAACAAATTGGTGCTAAACAGACGGCACAAATGCTATTTTTTTAATAAAGACAATTTACAAAAGTTGCCCATTGTGGCAAATCTTCAGGCAACCTGTTCGTTTATTTTCGGTCCATCTTTCTGTGAACAGAGTATAGTTTTTTCAATCCAGATTTTGAATAGGCGAACTGTTATGTATTTATAATTAAGAATTACGCATCGGAACCTTTCCTTTTATTTTGTTGGGTTGGTTTTATGCTTGGATTGTGCAAAAAGGAATGTTCCTCATCCAGCTCAACGCTAGTTTCCCTTCATCTCAAAGCATCTTCACTTAAAAAAGGAGCTGATTTGTGCATCACATGACTTCCTTTCACTCCAATTTAATGTCATTTTCTCATTATTGGCACTTTTAATATGATTCAATAATTTACTCTCTAAATATCACAAACAGTGGCCAAATTGAAACCAGATTTTAAATTTTTTTAAGTCGCATGTTGGCGACAAAACTTGGCGACCAAAAGACTGGCGATATATCGCCAAGTGTCCGCCAAATTATTACACCACTTGAGTTTACATCGAAACTAACGATGATTCCCCCCCCCCCCCGCCCCGAAAGAGGCAAAAGACCCCTTTTGGAGCATACGAATGCAACCAAAAAAAGGTGCACAACTAGACCCCACTAGGAGCCTACGTATCAAATTTCAACTTTCTAGGACATACCGTTCTTGAGTTAAGCGACATACATACGCATATCCGCATATACATACAGACGTCACGAGAAAACTCGTTGTAATTAACTCGGGGATCGTCAAAATGGATATTTCGTGTGCCTGTACGTTCCTTGGCACATATCCACGTGTGGTCGAATCGAAAAAAAAACTCAACATTCATTTGGGGGTGAGCAAAAGGGAAATGAAGGCCGAATTTTGGGTGAAATTTTTTTCGCGAATACAATACTTCCTTTTTTGCAAAAGGAAGTAAAAATGACACATTTTCTCGCATACGTATTATATATAATCTTGTATACAAGCTGTAAGTGTGTTAAAAGGTTAAACTTATTTTATGTGCAATTTCTAAATGGATTTTTAATGTTTTAAATGAGTTCTTTTACACTTCCTTAAGCCTATCCAGCATTGAAATTGTAAATTTAGGCACTTTCAAACTTGAAGAAATTTGATGTTTTACGTCTGCGATTTGGAACTGTAATAGCGAAATGGAATACTCAAGGGGGGAGGGGAGGGAGCAGTTAGTGTGAAGAGATGTTAGCTTAAAGATATCGTCAATCGGCGTCAGACAGATTTCATATAAAATGTGAAGTGAGCGACTAAATGCATGTCCTACATATCAAATTCATTCTTTGTACTGCTAACCATTTCTGAATTATGAGAGATACATACGTGCTTACAGACATCACGAAGAAACTCGGTCAAATGACCTCTGCCTAAGCATTAGTATATACTTATGTTCGTATGGACGTAATGGGGTTGTTTCCTTCAGTCAAAAGTAGTACTTTTTTTTTCCACTGAAATTGATAGAATAAGCAAAAAAAAAAACATAGACTCAGAAAATACTTAAATTTTCCCACCATTATTTTTTAATTGTTTTAAAAGGTCCGAATTTTCAAACAAGGTCTTGATGACGTCACAAATGATGGTCTTTGGTGCATCTTTCTGCCACGTTTCCACGGTATAATAATCAAGAAGCGACTTAGAAATTGCGCTCTACCCTTGCTATCATCCATCGTTGCCAATACACGTGAGTAAAGATGCGAATTAAATATTTTGCTCTGAGAGTGGTAACACAGAATGGCATTTCATCACTTGTGATGTCATTCGGCAGAAGCGTAAACAATGAAAGCGCATCGATTTGAGTAATTTTCTTAAAATATTAAACAAATTATTTAAAAAATGGTCAGATCCTATGTTTTTAAGCATGTTTTTTCAGAAAAAAAAAACTTTTATAATTTTGGAAACGATCCCATTAAAATGAAATAAATCGAAACGGAAATCTAATTACGAGTTAATTTTATTTATTTATTTATTTTTTGTGAACATAAAACCCCTTTAGGTCTTCAAACAACACAAATAGCTCAAATGATGAATGCTTATTTTGTTTTTGTAATCGTCCCCTGATTTATTGAAAATTAATTTCTATTATTTTCTAGATTTTTCAGTTTTCTTTCTTTAAATGTTCGTGAATTTAAGTAGTCAATACGAAGTGTGTGAAATTTCGAAGTGTGAGTCTGTGAAATTTTTTTGAACTTTTCGCGAACTGGAGTGGGTGAAGTTCAATTTTTAATAACTATGCTGCTGTTGTCAGTCAAGTACTCTAGATCTAAGGTTTTGTTTTTAAAAATTTAAATTTATTGAAAACAAGAAGATAAAATTGAGAAATTTCGGCGCTAAGTATTTTGGAAAAAACTGTATAACACTTAGACTGGTGCAAACTTGAATTCGGTGAGACTTAATAATGGAAGAAAAAGTATTACGCCAAAATGCGACATTTATGATAAGCAGTAAGTTGCAGTCCTTAAGCCAGGGCCAAGGCATGTAAAATGTGCTAAATCAAATTAAGCTACTCGAATCTTAGTTTCAATGAAACGACATCTGTCTCCAGCTCAGTTAATTGCTATTCTAGACTGTCGAGTGCATTAGAAGGGGAAAACTGCTAGATTCGGATATCATAACTGGTTGAAAATATCCTCAGGGTGGCGACAGATCAGGGAGATCAGGGAAAAGTCAGGGAACTTTATTAATCAAGGAAAATTTAGGGAAATATCAGGAAATTTTGAAAAAATCAGGAAAAATTGATTTTATGGAGAATTTTTTTTTTTGCTTTACAAAATTAAGTACTCTAATTCCCAACGCATTTTCGATCAATTATCTGTTCAAAAAAAAAAAGTAAAATTAATGAGGTTCGATTATACACTGCCGCATATTTGTACATCTTTTTTCCTCTTCGTCAAAGTATTGAATCTTACTTATTAACCACAGGATGAACTTCCTAAGATTGCTTCTGTGTCTGTTAGGTTGTTTATTTTACCTAGCTAGAAATTTACTTTTATGCTTTCCATGCTACGTAAAATAAACAACCATACAGGCAAAGAGGAAGCCTTCATTAATGCCTTAGCTCCTTTGCCTTTATTCCATTGTCTCGAAGTAATTAGAGTACTGTAATCACGATTTCAAGAGAAATATAAATATATATATTTTTTTATATAATAGAGCGAAATCCATCAGCCCTCCGCCCAATTTTTTGAAATTGAAGTTCTAAAAACGCAGTTTTAGACTAACTTCAATGATGTTACTGGCAGCGCGGTTTTGGGGCTCTCCCCAAAACTATTTTGAAATTTAGGTTCTAAAAAACGAAGTTTTAAAGAGGTATTCAGTTGTATTAAGTGGAGGGATTTAAGAGAGCGCTTTTCAATTCAAATTTTTCGAAATTGTAGTTTTTGACTTTTCAGATTTCATACGAGAGCAGTCGAACTCTCATCCGAAATTGTTTCGTTATTGAAGTCTTAAAAGCGCGCCTGAGAACATGTTTGGTAACGTTATGAGTTCGGCCGTTTTTTCCAATATTGAAGCTCTAGAAAAGTAATCTTAAAATATTTTCGATGTTTTCAGAAGGCAAAGCATTTGATAATTATTCTCTGGAAATTTTTCGACATTGAAGCCCTTAAAACGAGGTTTGAGAAGCTCTTTAATGGTTTTAATGGGTGGAGGGGGATTGCGAAGGTGTAGCATTTTGAAGACTTTCTTATTTTTAGACCAATAGAAAAAAGGGGAAAAAATGGGACGGGGGGGGGGGGGGTTGAAAGAAATAGGGTTAGTTGGGCATAATTACCTGATCAATAGTCAGTAACTTTTGATTTTTTTGTATTTTAAGGTTATTTTCAAAATCAATTCAGATTTTTTCCCAACATTAGGCGATTTTTGGAAAGGAAGAGTTCAAGAATCCTCCCCTGAAAGGTAAAAAAACAATTTCAGGTCATCTTTGGAGACGTTTAGACGTAAGGAACGGTTTTAGGAATCTTCCTCCGAAACTTTTCAAAGTTGAAATCTTAAAGGCACAATTTCAGACTATTTTTGGTGGTAACCTTAGTGAAAGGGTGTTGGTTCGGGGACCCTCCTCCAGAAATGTTTTGAAATTGATGTCGGAAAAAGGCCAAAATAAATGCGTTTTTAGGACATCAATTTCCATTGGTACTAAAACCGAACAACTAAAAATTATTTTAAATTTCTTGCAGGGGACGAGAGTTAACGAGAGAAACATTTTGAAGACCCTTCTTTTCAAACTGACGTTTTCTTAAAACAACTTCACTTCCCCAAGACATGTTCTTTTCTTGAGTAAGGGGTACGGATCCCCTGACCCCTTCTGAACCCCATTGCCAATTGCCTAGTGTCATCTAACGCAGGGTTCCCAAACTTACACATACTAGTGGTACCCGCACGGCTTCGCTCGTAATAGTAAATTAAAAGGTCTTTTAGTTCGCCTGTGAATGATGTGTAGTGAATTTTCTCGCCAATCGGCTTGTGCCCATGTTACGGTTCCACGTTCAATTCCGAATCAATTACAACGTTATGATAGTTTCGTATCTCGCCAATCGGCTTGTGCCCATGTTACGGTTCCACGTTATGATCATTTCGTAATTTACTCGTCCATCTTATGATATTTCGTTTCTTGAAATTGGAATAGAAAAAGAACAAAATCGAATTTTCGAAAAATCGCTTCGAGGTGCACACCCCCATGCTACATACTAACTTTGTGTCAAATTTCATGAAAATCGGCCGAACGGTCTAGGCGCTATGCGCGTGACAGGCATCCTACAGACATCCAGACATCCTCCGGACAGAGAGACTTTGAGCTTTATTATTAGTAAAGATAAAGATTATTGTTACCATGGACACTTTGCTGCACCTCTCACCTCTTCCTGCGGCACCTAATTCGGAAATCTCTCTAACGTACTGTAATAATTATTATCACTAAATATTTATTTATTCATTACTAGTGGCACCCGCACGGCTTCGCCCGTAATAGAAAAATTAAAGGTCTTTTGGTTCGCTTGTATATTTACAAATAATGTATGGTGAATTTTCTCGCCAATTGGCTTGTACCGACGTTACAGTTCCACGTTATGATAATTTCGTATCTCGCCAATTGGCTTGTGCCCATGTTACGGTTCCACGTTACGATAATTTCATAATTTATGATAGTTTTTTCTTTCTTAAAATTGGAATAAAAAAAGAACCACATCGAATTTTCGAAAAATCGCTTCGAGGTGCACACCCCCATGCTACATACTAACTTTGTGCCAAATTTCATGAAAATTGGCCGAACCGTTTAGGCGCTATGCGCGTCACAGACATCCTACAGACATCCAGAGAGACATCCTACAGACATCCTCCGGACAGAGAGACTTTCTGCTTTATTATTAGTAAAGATTATTATTTTTGTAGCTATAAGTTTGGAAATTATTTGTGAGCAACTAAAACCAAGAATAGCTACCTTTATTTTTGGATTTTTCCCCTAGATTTTGGAGGGGGCCCGGGCCCCTCAGCCCCTCCCTTATATACGCCCTTGCTCACGTGCATATATACCTAAGAACCTATAAGACGCCTGAAATACCCATTTTGACGATTCCCGAGTAAATTACAACGAGTTTTCTCGTGACGTCTGTATGTATGTATATATATGCGTATGTATATGCGTATGTATGTAGCATAACTCAAGAGCGGTATGTCCCAGAAAGTTGAAATTTGGTACGTAGACTCCTAGTGGGGTCTAGTTGTGCACCTCCCCTTTTCGTTGCATTCGGGTGTTTTTAAACTGGTCTTTTCCACCTTTTTGGGGGAAAATCATTGTTAATTTCGATGCTAACTCAAGTGGTGTTATAATTTGGTGGACACTTGGTGATATATCGCCCGTCTTCTGGTCGCCAAGTTTGTATTGAGATACGAGAGTTAACAAATGGAATTGAGTAATCAACTCATTATTAAAAAAAAAGTTTATTGTTTATGCAGACGCTATTTTCCATAAATGCATTAAAAAAACCTGGCACATTAAAAAACTTAACAGTGTGTTAAGGACAACATTGACAATGTATTAAAGAGAATTATTTTATAAAAAGACTTTAAGGTAGTTTGAACATTTAATAATAGACTTCTGAATCAATAAATTTTTCGAAATAAAGTTTATTTCTTCCACTTCAGAAGTGTAAACTCAGTTCTGGGCTTACTCTCGAAATTTTGAGAGTGCGTGGAAATTTAAAAGCATCTAAAATTTTTGAAGATTTAGCAATTAATAAGGATATATTCTCACGAATAAATTTAATTCACACTGTATAAATTTAGTGGAATCTATTTTTATGTTGCATAACTTCTGATATTAAATCCTTTTTCTTTCTACGTTTTCGTGTCTTTGTTGCTGCATGGAGTCGGAAAGCATGGAGATTCGGAGTGGTTGAACAATTCATTAAAAGACAAGGTGAGTCATTCAAATGTCTCATTTTTACTTTCTTCTATATCTAATATATAGAAGAAAGTATTGGATTCGTGCAAATTTTCGAATTTCGAAGGATTCGAACGTTTTGAGGTGTGCTGAGTCCATTTCGACCATTTTTGGAAAATGTCTGTCTGTCTGTGTGTATGTGTGTGTATGTATGTATGTGTGTGTGTATGTATGTGTGTCACGTCTGTGTGTGACCAGTTTTTTGTGGCCGCTCTACAACAAAAACTACCGCATGAAATCCAACGAAATTTAGTACACATATGTGCCCCTATGTGAACTTGTGCCCATTAGTTTTTGGCGCGAATTCCTCCAAGGGGGGTGGAGCAATGGGACGTTTTTCGAGTTACGCGTGCTTGCTATTCCTCAGGAAGTTACTGGCGGAATCAAACAAAATTTGGTCCATATGTTGGTATTAACAGGAACAGGTGCTGATTCAATTTTGGTGTCAATAACTCAAACGGGGGTTGAGCTGTAGAACGTTTTTTGTCGTCAATTGTGACTGCTGTATCTCAAGAAATAATGAACGGAATGAAAGAAAAATTTATCGGCAAGTAGCCCTTAGTGGGTATAAGAACTGATTTTAGTTTTGTGTCAACAGCTAAAAGGGGGGTAGCGCAATCGCCCGTTCTTTTCTTCCATTTTGAGTGCCCTATCTCAAGAAGTAATGCTACGTTCTGGTTGAAATTTGGAATATATGTGAATCCATATGTAAACAGGCTTCGGTTCAATTTTGACGCCGATCGCTCCAAGAGGTGTTGATTTTTTTTTTTTTTTTTTGCGAATAAAAATATTTTTATTAATGCACCAATAAGAAAGATAAATCGTAATAGATTGTCGTCTGCGTATTTCTCGTGATTTTAATTGTATGGAAATGATCGGAAATATTATCTCAATGATTTAAAATTTTTAACTGTTGCCATCTTATGTTTGTTAACAAATAAAATATTTGTAATTAATTCAAGTAAGGCTTTTAAAGTAACTTTCAATTTTCGCTCTTTGCTTTGCTTTTACAATCATTCAGACATTGGGATGGTCGTCAAGTTTTTGCATGTGTAATTTTGTTTTTGTTGGGAATATTGCTTCCTCGTCAAGCATGGGGAGGGATCAGAAAAAGGAAAAATATAGAAGAAATTTTCGTGATGGCCACAACATACTAGTTCTGATAAGTTTATGATGAGTTTAGTGTACATTTGATCCACCACAAGGTGGCCCTGCACAAACGTTTTAGATTGTAAAATTCGCAGCTGTGAGAAGTCGCCAAGTAGATTATAAAATCGCCAATGCTGAATTAACATTTTACCAATTGTTTTCACATTCAAATAGTGCAGCGTCTCTAAAATTCAGTTCCACGGAACCTTCGGGTTAGACAAAGATCACTCTGGGGTTCCGCGAAATTATTTCTTTAATTTCAAATTAGTCACTCAAAACAGTTGATAAAATCTTTACTCAAACATTTCTTATCAATATTTTCCGAATGACCAGTGGGGAAAAAATCAAAATTGGGGGGGGGGGGGGTTAGACACTCATTTATTATCATTGTACGACCTTCGATTCTATCTACTAAAATATGGAACTTTTTATTGAAATGATTTTTCTTGAGTCATTCTTTCTACTGAAACTCAACACTTTGCCGTTATTGGTGTTCTGGCGCAAATAATAAAATAGATGTAACTGTTACGAAAGATTGTATTGGCTCAATTATACCAATTTAAGCTACATATATGTTTGCGCGGTGTTCAAAACATGTGTCAACAAAAAACAAATACTGTAACAAAGGGCTTCCCAAACTAGGGTTCACGGACCCCTTGGAGGTCCGCCGAACCTTAGTAAAGATTTGGCAGCCAACTTCAAAAAAAAAAAAAGCCGATGTGTGCATCACATGACTTCTTTTTACTCCAATTTAATGTCATTTCCCCATTATTCGCTATTTTAATGTGATTCAATATTTATTCTCTAAATATCACCAACAATGGCCAAATTGAAACCAAAAAAAAAAAAAAAACTCCGCCAAATTTGTCGCCAAGTTGGCGACAAAACTTGGCGACCAAAAGACTGGCGATATATCGCCAAGTGTCCGACAAATTATAACGCCACTTGAGTTTACATCGAAATGAACAATGATTTCCCCCCAAAAAGGTGCAAAAGACCCCCTTAGGAACATCCGAAAGCAACCAAAAGGGGAGGTGCACAACTAGACCCCACTACGAGTCTATGTACCAAATTTCAACTTTCTAGGACATACCATTTTTGAGTTATGCGAGATACATACGCACATACATACAGACGTCACGAGAAAAGTGGTTGTAATTACCTCGGTGATGGTCAAAATGGATATTTCGCGTGTCTATACATTCTTAGGCACTTTTCCGCATGTGGTCGAATCGAAAAAAAAACTCAACATTCATTTGGGGGTGAGCAAAATGGAAATTAAGGGCGATTTTTGAGTGAAAATTTTTTCGCGAATACAATACTTCCTTTTTTGTAAAAGGAAGTAAAAACAGCTGATGTGTGCATCACATGACTTCCTTTTACTCCAATTTAATGTCATTTCCCCATTACTGGCAATTTTAATGTGATTCAATAGTTAACTCTCTAAATATCACCAACAGTGGCCAAATTAAAACAGATTTAAAAAAATCACCAAATTTGTCGCCGAGTTGGCGACAAAACTTGGCGACCAAAAGACTGGCGATATATCGCCAAGTGTCCGAAAAATTGTAACACCACTTGAATCGACATCGGAATTAACAATGATTTCCCCCCAAAAGGGGAAAAGTACCCCTTTAGAAACACCCGAATGCAACCAAAAGGGGAGGTGCACAACTAGACCCCACTAGGAGTCTACGAACCAAGTTTCAACTTTCTAGGACTTACCGTTCTTGAGTTATGCGAGATACATACGCACATACAGACGTCACGAGAAAACTCGTTGTAACTAACTCGGGAATGGTCAAAATGGATATTTCGCGTGTCTATACGTTCTTAGGCACTTATCCCCGTGTGGTCGAGTCGAAAATAAAACTCAACATTCATTCGGGGCCGAGTAAAATGTAAATTAAGGTCGATTTTTGAGTGAAAATTTTTTCGCGTATACAATACTTTCTTTTTTGTGAAAAGGAAGTAAAAAAAATAAATAAAAACATAAAACTCTCATCAAATTTTGCATTTTAAAACTAGAATTTCACCTTCAAATTAAAGAGTTGTCTTTGGAGCCTTACTCCCCGACATCTCAAGGTGAAATGTTACAAGATCACAAGTAGATAGTCGAACCATTTTCTTCTTTGACTGTTTTACTGTCCGTCGTCATGGGAATGTGAATGTTTGATAGACATCAAACTGCACCCAGTGGCGTAGCTAGGGTCGGGTGGAGGGGGCGCACAGTGTGGCATAGTGGGCAAAAATCCCCCGAACTCGCGGGTTTTGAGCTAGGATCTTCTATTATGGCTCAAAATGCGACAAAATTCTTCGACTATTTCGTAGTGGTGCTACAATTTTGAATTTCTTAACCCCCTAAGCCCCGCAGAGCTCAGAATGGACCCAAGTCGCGATTTTGAAAACTAAAAATATGACCATATTTTTTTCCTGATATGTGTCTCAATGCTTAGTATAAATCGAGGAATTGGATGATAAAACACAACTTTTGATCGCTGCCGGGTGTTTAGAAATGCTTTTTTCCACCGTATAAGTCATTAAAAACATGATTTTTCAGGTTTTTCCGTTGAAAAAATGGGTTTTAACGGTCTTCACACATCTCCCGCTCAAGAACAAAAACTGTAAATTTTGAAGAAGTTATCCGTATTTTTTACAGAAAAAAACTGTTCGTAATAAAATACAGGATTTCTCTGTTTTTTTGAATCTGTAACCGGTTATAAGCGTTAACTGTTACCATCGCCTTACCGCGTACTTTGTTTTTCTTCGAAATTTCGCCCGCCGGTTTGGATTTTGGTTCTCGTGCTCGAATTTTTTTGATATTATATTTATTTAAAGCGAGTAAGTCTTAAATCGTTTGCAACTTCCATTTCATTGCATCCTAATCAATATTTTATTATGTTTTTTTGTCATCTGTTACAGAGGCATATTCGGAAATTTACCTTTGTATACATGTATTTCGTAGTAGTATAGTAAATATTGAAATGGATTTATAAAAGTATAGTTTCATTTTTTAATCTTCATAAAATAATAAATCAGCTTCAATAAATAATAAAAATACGGAAGATTTCTGTAAAATAAACGGAAGAAAACTGGCGTCCTGGCTGACAGTTTTTTTCCGTAAATTTTACAGATTTTTTTTACAGTGGTGCACGTTCCGCACAACCGCAGTCAGAAGTTTCATTCGGAAGGGATTTTTTGGTCTTAACAGTCCTTACACGTGTATTAAATACTGTACTAGTATTGGTAATAATGTTAAAACCAAGACCTCTGGGAGGGGGGCTACATCCCACCCCCTTCACTGTGCCACTGACGTTCTGCAATTGGCCGTACAGTCGATGATTTACCTTTTATGCTTTGGCCAGCCAGATCGTTAAACCTAACCTCATGTAATTTGTTTTATGGGGCTTCGTCAAAGACCGTGTTAATACACCACCATTGCCTCCAACAACATTGTAAGAACTGAAAGATCGCATACACGTAGCAGTACGAAAAATAGACAGTGAAACACTTCAAAAATGTTAGAAGTTTGTCGCGTTACTAAAGGCACCCACGTCGTACATTTGTGAGCGAAAAACAATTTATTGTGCTAAGTGTAATAGTTTACGAAATATTAATTTTTAAAACTGGGATATTCTTTATTGCTAACCCTGTAATTGTATATTTAGCAAGTGGTGTAAATTAAAGTGTTTTTTCGTTAAAAAAAGTAGGTTTATGATTTCGTTTGTAGTGATATTCTTGTAATTATACAACACATGTGAAATGATTTAACAAGAAAATCTGACGTGATGGACGTAAACTGATAAAAAATTTGGATTCTAGTGTTATTTGCCCTCGAGTACCCGTCATAGAAATCTGAGGTTTGAAAAATCTGCAAAGTTTTAAGAAAACTCGCCAAATTTAGCGAGTTTCGATGAATAAGGGGAAGGGATCTTTCACACACTTTTGCAGTTGGATGACTTGACACATGCAGATGACGAAATAGTCGGCGAACAATTGGCACCTCCCATTTCTCACCAAGTCTGAATTTGACGGTTATCTTGACATTTTGGCAGACTTTAAGACCTTATATCTGAATAACGGGGGAACGTGGAAGAATAACTCTTGCGCCAAAAATGTGTCATTATGCCTTTCTATTGGTACGTATAAAAATATTTTTTTTTGATAGTTAATACAAGCTAGTGTGATTAGAAAATAATGTGACTTATTGAAATTAACCCTGCTTTAAATGCTTTTTTCTAATAAATATTATTCTGAGTATTTTTTTTTCTCTTTTGCTTATTGATTGTTTTACTTTGTAGATGGAACATGGGGTTCGGCACCTCAGCCAAATTTTAGAGTTTGGCCTGGTTATTCGTTTCCTATGATAGTCAGCTAAAGAGTCATGCAAAAAAGTTTTTCGTTGCACAAGACAGCTAGAGAAGTAGAGTAAGGTTTAAACAAAAAAACTACTGTTCATATTCGTAAATGACGTGGCGTAGATTGGTATTTATGACTGCCAAGTGAATAAAGATCTGCCTTAACCTTAATTGTTTCTTTAATATGACAAGAGTAATTTGGTTCATTTTTGTCATTTGATCCAACAAGATTTAAAATAGTCGTCGACTGAAATTTTTAGTTTGTCAGGGTGTTCGGGAAAAATCTGTTTTTCATTAATAAATAATTACAAACAACTGAAATGAAACATAGTTTGCAGTAAAAGAGAGTACGCGGTAATTTTGGGAACAAGTTTCTGCCGGATGAACCATAAAAATCTATCAAATGTCACGCTTCGTGGATTTTGTAGTGAAAGTTGACTTTGCGCTCTCATCGCAGATTTTCTTTCAGTTAACCGTAATAAACATTGCATTTTTTCTTGGTACACTATTTTCTTTTCTTAGCTCAATTAGCTATAATTGGCTAGCACCCTCTAATTCATTATTTAGTTTAAATTCTTTCAGAGTTTTTCTTTCTTTTGAGACAGCATTTCATTTCACCAATTAGTATTTATGCTATCAGAGTTTATAATAATAAAGATCGTTTTTTTTTTTTGCTCACGTCTTCCTTTTTTTTCTCAGCAAACTATCAGCAAAACAGTCTTTTGTCAATTACATTGCGCGGCAAAAAAAAAAAAAAAAATGCTTCTTACATAATTCTTGCTGATTCTTATGCAAAATGGACCCCTAAAATCCAAATAACGAAATTTCCTTCGACAAAATTTCACAATTAAAACTATAATTCCAGTAGCATATGATATCTCCCCTCCCGTCCCGAACTTGAAATAACTGAAAAACAGCCAACAAAAATTCCTGCAAAGTAAACCAGCATTAAACTAATAACAAAATAATTAACCAGCACTAAAAGTTGCTTAGTGATTAAACGTTGCAAAATGTTCTATAGTTAAAGCTGTTATATAGTATAGCTGCTAAAATAGTCTATAGTTAGTTTTAAAATGAAAAGTAAACCCTCAGCAGTTTATTTTCCATTAAAAACTCGATTGCTTTCTTTAATTCAGAAATAATAGTGTGCTGATCTTCTTAAAAATCTGCGAAGGATAAACAAAAAGAAAAATGCTAGACTTACTGTGTCTGTCACTAAAGGACGTACTACATGTGTACCAGTTGGTGTTTTTGGGAAAACTCTGATTCGTTGGATGGGAGCAGAATTCCGAGGCTGCATCACAATAAGATTCCCAGCTGTAAAAATGCAAAAATTAGAATACAGAGTTCAAACTTATCCTCGTTTAGTCAGCCTAAATATAAATAAGTTAGAATAAGTTGTTAGAAAATACCACTATCTATATATTAACAATTCTGAATTCAATTTGATGAGCCTAAATAGAGAGTTTCCGAGAAGAGAACGAACGGACATGGTCCAATCGTTTTCTCAGAAACACTAAATAAAATTCCGAAACATTCCTGGAGAATAAAAGACAGCTAATCCGCCTCATTTCTGCCATTATCATAACAAGCAGAACCCTAAAAAGTTAGTAATCTTCCTAAAATTAACCAGAAGTCTTTCTGAAAACTTCAGAAACCTTCTTTATCAAAGCTAATCTTGTTTTTTGGAGTAACTGGAAACCTTCAGTTGGAATTAATATTTATAAAGTACAGTAAAAACTGTAAAGTTGACCACCCTTGTAAGTTGACCATTTGCCTATGTTGACCACTTTTGTTGGGAACGGAATTTGTCCTATCTTATATAATAACGGAAAACCTCAGTAACTTGACCACCTCTCTATCTTGACCACTAATGTACACAAAATTTGGTTTGGAGTATTGTAAAAAAACCTTTGTAAGTTGTCCACTTGGTAATTTTTTAAAACTCAACTAAGCAAATTATTATTATTATTTTTATAGCTTTCTAAGAATAATTTTAATGTTTTGATGCTAGACCAGCATTTTACCAGCTAAATAAGACAGCAGCATATGCTGCTCTTCATTCTCCAAACTTGGTTTTCTTTTGTTGTTCTATTTCTGATAGCCTTTTGTACTCGCTGTTCAGTGAAAACAGGTGTCAATAGAAATGTGCAAAGTCTTTTCTTCCAGTTGGAATATTTTGTGGCAGCACTGGAATTGTGCTAAAGAGTAAAGTTACTTATTTCTGGTGCAAGGCATTAGGGGTACGATATTTTCATTTTCAGCTGCCTTTATGAACTAGGAGAGTCCAGCTTGTTGCTATTTGTGTTATAAGTTTTATATAAAAGGACTTCAAAAAGAAAGTCAGTTGAACTTGAGATTGATATAAGGTATGAAATATTAAAATTAATTGAACAGGGAGAAAGCCAGAGAAAATTAGCCGACACATATAGAATTTCTAAAATTAATGTCTAATATAGTAAATACAAGGGGGAAAAAACGAAAACATGTGAATAACATTTTTAATTACTGTTTCAAAGTAATGTTAAACAATAAGAGTGAGTTAAACAGAGAGTGAGTAAGTGTCAATTAGTCAAAAAATGAAAACATGATGCAAGAAATGACAAAAAATAAAAAATCACTTCCACCCTTTATAAATTGACAACCTGTGTAAGTTGACCACCACAGTACTTCACCGCAAGTGGTCAACTTAAAAAGGTCGCTGTAATCGCTTGCCATTTTCCGGATTCACCAGGAGGACTCCTAATGCAAGTAAGGACGATGCTAAGGTGGAAATGCAAAGAATTCCTTCAAAGCTACAATATCCGGAGACTGCATTTCCTCCTTTGTTTGGGGCTGGGACAATCCGGAGGAGCCATAGCTAAGCTGAAGGAGCAACAGCTAATAGCAGCTTCATACCGTTTTAATGTATTCCCTATGTAACTAATAGAGGCATAATTTTAACTGCATAAAAGTGTACTTAAAAGTTTTCAACGATAAAAAATAAAAGAGCAGAGGATCCCTCTTTTGAATATAAGTAGTACCCAAATTTTAAAAAAAAATGTTTTAATCATTTTTAATGAATGATGGAGGTATAATAATTACAGTTTTTAGAATTAAACAAGAAATATTTAAAAATACTAAAAGCGGATTCCAACTTAGGTCACTAAAGAAATAAATTATTTTAGCTACTTTATTTAAAACTAGGAGATACCCGCACGGCTTTGCCCGTAATAGGAAATTAAAAGGTCTTTTGGTTCGCCTGTATATTTACAAATAATGTATGGTGAATTTTCTCACCAATTGGCTTGTACCCATATTACGGTTCCACGTTATGATAATTTCGTAATTTACTCGTCCATCTTATGATAATTTTGTTCTTAAAATTGGAATAGAAAAAGAACCACATCGAATTTTGGAAACATCGCTTCGAGGTGCACACCCCCATGCTACAAACGAACTTTGTGCCAAATTTCATGAAAATCGCCCGAACGGTCTAGGCGCTATGCGCGTCAGAGATCCTGACAGACTTTCAGCTTTATTTTTAGTAAAGATAATTACAATTAATATAAATATATCTCTACGTATGACAGGAGTCACAACATTAAGTGGCAAAACAGAAATTAACTTTCCTTGCTATTTTCCATCTCGAGGCAGAAAAGGTTACGATAATCTTATAAAATTTTACATTCAACCTTAAAACAACATTTGGCACAACTTATTGCTGTGCCGGATAAAAATTAGTAACTTTATTTTCAACATAACCGATGACCCAATCGAATGTTTATATAGCTTTTAAAATGTGAGATACAGTTTATTTCATTAAATATTCTTTGTTGGAATATTTGTTTGTACAGAAATCTCATCTTAATGAGAAAGAAAGGGTAAAAAAAGGAAAAATACTTTTTTAAAGGGAAGAAACGAACAAGCAAACGAAAGTCAACAATGGGTCATTCCACGTGAGCTCACACACCTTAAAAGTGAGTTCTCACGGACTATAATAATGTTTTGTTGCTGCATTCCCACATTTACCAAGTGGTAGAAAAAAAAATCAAATTTTAGCCACCTAGCTGTTGTAATGTTTTAGATATAAAGGGTCGAAACTTTAACATTCTGCTGCCCCAGTTCATAAGCGACAGACAATAACTCTGGAACTAATAAGGTTCGAAGTTTGAACTTGATACGATTACATTTAGTTTAACTAAAGTTTACATTTAGAGCTTTAAAATTATATATTACATGATACACAACTACAATTTTGAGTTTTGCAGGTCAATCAAATTGATCTTTGACATTGAATGTATCCAAAAGCTATAACTATTTTTAAAAGTATGAAAAAAAAAAACAAACAAATCTTCACACTGTTATTTCCCTTTTTTTTGGGCCACGTTTCTTCTTGGGGCAATAATGGGATCATACAAAATTTAAACGTCCCTCGGATTGGTCAAAACTCAAATGACATCAATTATAAGCAAATATGTGTGTCCAAATGTGTCATAATGATACTGATAATGCACCATTAAAAATATGAAAATATCATTCTATCTGATATACCACGATACACAAAAAAAAAAAAAAAACATACAGGGTGTTTCTGAACACTTGGGCAAAACTTTAAGGGATGATAGTAATCATTAGGACAAACAAAATATAATGGCTAAATTAAGGGTCGTCTTCGGAAGAAGATAGGCGCCAATAAATTTAGGGTCCAAAATTTCAAATGATCATTAAAAACGGAAAAATTTATCAATTTGTTTGCAGAATTCGCAAAAATTATTCTTTTTATCAGTATTTAAAAAAAAAATTTTTTTTGAAGATAAAGCTTAAAAAATGCCGATAGAGGGCGCTTAAGACTTGAGTAACAAACTGTTTTTTACCGATATTTTTGAATCTCATCTGATTTTTTTCTAATGCTTCGACTTGATCTTAAATTTTCCGCTCAAAATCCGAATCATTGGACGTGATTAAGTTTCGCAAACAGAACCGTGTTCAGAAGTAGATATACACTCTGTCACAAAAAAAAAAAAACATTAACCCAGAAGGAAACGAGCGATCTTCACGAAACTTAAAATGGATGTGACCTATCACAAGGTATGGAAATGATTAAAAATTTAGAACAAAATATTGTGTTATTAAGAAGTGTTGACACAATAAAGGATACAAAACCGTAAGTTCTAAAGTCTCCTCTAGCAGTTATATAAGACAAAACATGGCGTGGTATGGAGTGAAAGAGGTTACTATGACCACTCGGCCTAAATCGGGATTCATCGTTGAAGGTAACATGTCACCTGTCTGCCGCAACCCACTTAATCAAGTGCAGCGAAAATCCAATCCATCGCAATGGATGCTGGTTTGAGATAACAGCGTCTTTCAGTCTACTAAGGATTGTTTTTCTCGATACCATCAGTTTCTTGGAAGGTGTGTAGCGGCATGAACTAATATCAGCGACCTTGTTGATAAGGTAGCGGCCGTTCTAATGATGTTCGATCTTCGCACTCATTTCTATTTCTAGAATGCCTTAACCGACCGCAATGGAGTGATTCATTTATTTTTACCTACACTAAGCTACTACCATATCGCTCCAACTGAGATGGCGGCAGATACGCCTGTACAACCAACCTGCTTCTCTGAGACCTACTGCACCTTTACGTCCCTTTAAAAAGTCCAACAATTGTTCGTATACCCCTAATAGGTCGTCCTAGTCACAATAGAGTCCTTTCAACTCGAAAGCTTCGTTTAAAGTGTCTTTTGACACAAGCTTTCATACTTTCAATCGTGCCTACCTGCGCATTTTGTATGCGCATAGCGCGTTTACCCTTTCGTCACTGGCGACAAAATTTAAATCATTTCTTACCAAACTTTATTCCTGGCGAGTCTGATGCTTGCCGCTCAATTTATTCTTGATGCATACATTTTTTTGTGACAAGGTGTATTTCAACCTTTGAAGACAGTTTAGTTTTCGCTACTTAATCACTCCCAACAATGCAAATTTTAGATCTAAGTTTAAGTTTAATTCCAAGCATTATAAAACATTTAATGAGATTCAAAAAGATTCAAAGATCTCGGTAAAAAAAAAAATAGTTGCACGTTACTCCAAAGTCTAAAGCACACCCTATCGGCATTTTTAAAACTACGTCTTCAAAATTTTCCAAGAAAATACTGATGGAAAAAATAATTTTAGCAAAAACCGCAAAATAATCGACCAATTTTTCCGTTTTTTTATGATCATTTGAAATTTTGGACTCGAAACTTTTATGGCGCCTATCTCCTTCGGAAGACGTTTTGGACCCTTTTTTTTGTCATTATATTGACTGTCCAAATGAGCACTACCGCTCATTAAAATTTTGGCCAAGAGTTAAGAAACACCCTGTATATATATATATATATATATAAGTTCCATCAAGTCAAAATGAACTTAAAAATTGTGTACTTCTTTACAGTGATTTGCTAGGTTACTTTCTGCTTCTGTAATCTTTATATCTCCTTCCAGTTTTGACCGAAGTGCAGAAACTGCTCTTCAGCATTTAAGCACGCAATGTTTTGGCAGTTGAAAAGGATTACAACAGACTACCTTAAAAAGTTTTTGCAATATGTACATTCAAAAATGTAAAATATTACTGTAAATAAAAACGAGGAAACAAAGACTATCAATCAGGACTTTTAAAAAAAAATCTGCAATGCAATCACACGTTCAAGTGAAGAAAATTCTAAAAGCTTTAAATTACTAGTAGCATTCGATTAAGGCTAAAAGTGAAGTCGGTTACTACGAGTCGATTAGTTAAATCCACTTTTCGAAAAAGTTGCCTGTTAACTACTTGACTGATGTTTTCACTGTCTCCACACGAGGCAACTTAGTTGAATCAACTTTGCTTCTACCCCACAACGCTGTTAAAACTGAACCAAGTTGACTCATGTGTAGAGATAACTCTTGGTAATGCCCCAACGAGTTAAATCAGCTAAAAAGACAATTTGACTCATCGGAATGATAATGGTAGTGGCATATGTGTCTGATATGCGCGGAGAGTTTACTGTCACGCATGCGATTCCATCACATTCCTACCTGTTACAAATCCTGATAACCGTCCGTTCCGAAGTTGATTCAACTAAGTGTCATCGTGCGAAGTGGGCCTAATATGGGTTGGGGAGAATGTTGTTTGTAAGTCAACTGTAGACAATATTTAAAAAGCAGCCAAGATAAGTTCGCCATTTTTTGTACATTTTTAATTTATCGTCTGCCAAATTGCTTTCCTTATAATTTTTCAATTTATTGTCCAACATCCATTGTATGTGTCACATCTGGCAACATTGAATAGTACTCGAGAGATAAAATGAAGAAGTGAACTAAAGTAATCGGCCATGTTGAAACTCACGTGTGTTTACTTGTTGCGTGCATTTTAATCTTGTTCCATGTTTATTGTTCCTGTTAACGTTTCGAATTTTGAAGTACCTTTGAGAAATAAATACAATGTTGCAAACAAGTTTCATATTTCTTCTTACAACTACGATAACATGAATCATTGAATAGCTCGTTGCCCAAGCATGAAACTTGGTACAAATAAAGAACATAGCAGTGCTTACAATGTAATATATGTATTTCAGATTTTTAAAATAATACCTATTCGAAATGGTCTTTCAAGGCAAAAGGTCGTTTGGAATGACCTTCAAAATTTAAAATTCGACCATCGTATCGGGTAATATCTTAAAGCTTTTTTCAAGATCTTTAAAATGGTATCAAGGTTTTGAATGTAATGCAGTTACATGCGTTCAAAAGGTACTCCCTTTACCACAATTCGATTTTTTGTAATAACCCCCAAACAAAGAAAATTTGTCTTAAGAATCTAAAAGTTTGGCATTTTACTTCTATTACTAAATTATATCTCTGTATAAAATTTTAGAAAAATTCGAAGGGGTTAGTTTGAATATCTTACTTTTTGATCGACTTGGTATGGAGTGACTCTAATCGGAGAATAATGAGTGGGGCAGTCCCTGGGATCAGGTGGCAAGGCAGTCGTCCTTAAATCCCTTGCATCACAACACAGTTTGGGTAAACTTCTTTCTCCTTGTGTGACACTATCTAGTCGTGCGCAGATCAGGAGATGGTCAAGTTCATAGTGCTGGAATTATTGCTGTTCAGAACACCCTATAGACATTTTAATTAAAGCATTGTTTAGCTATGACTGATCAAAAATCAACTTTCAATAGAAGCTTCAAATTGAGGCCCCTAGTTTCAAAACCGGACACTTGTAGAAAACCAAATTTTAGAGGAGACGTAAAACTCCGGTTTTGAAACTGAGGCAGACCTTCCCGCCCCATTTCAAGGGGGAAAGAAGCGGTTTTTGAACTTAATATTGAGCAGGCAAATAGGCCTTATGATTCTCTACAAGATTAACAAAAAAAAAAAAAAAAAATCGAATTTTTTTGCAAGTATCCGGTTTTGAAACTAGGGGCCTCAATTCTTCTGAGCATGAAATTTGTTAAAAGAAATTATTTATCGCGTTTTAATTATCTTGGAACATAGGAACAAATTTTATGTGATGCAGAAAAATAGAGGGTTACTATGGATAGTAAATTTTAATTTGTGCCAGCATTTTTCACCCTCACATTAGAGGATGTAAGCTAAAACATTGATTAATGTTGGAACGAACAAATAATTAATAATTATGTTACCACCCTCAAGTCAGGGTTAAGGCAGGACTTCATGCAATAGACTGACAGTCCGATTATCAAATTCAGGGACTGCAGTTTTGTCTCGGGTAAGCGTGCTGTTGGTCTATTGCGTGTAGTTTTGCCTTAGTTTTGGTTTAAGGATTGTAACTTATTGCTTAATACCCAAACTTTGCCTTCAATTCACGAGTTGAGCCGTTTGTATTTGTAAATGTGTATCCTGCTCCGTCATCTACGTTTGTGAAAATTGACGCAACGTGAAGAGGATTTAAATTTTCAACTGCCTTAACTTGTATATTTGGGCAACTGAGTAACATTTCATTGTATGATTGCAGTACAGTAGACTATTGTTGATTATGTAATTAACTAGCCGCCTGTGGTGACCAGCTGGTTCCCTTTTTTCGCCTTTTCATGCAAACAGCTGAATACGGTGTTTGTTTAGCGGCTGTTTGAATACATTTTGGCGACTCAAATGAATTTGGCGGCTGCATTAATCTATATGCATCTACATAAGTATTAATTTGAATAAGAAAATTTTCTACATCTCAAGTTGCGTTTTGATCCATTTCTTTCTTATGCACTGCTACCATTTAGTAACATGAATTGAAGTTGTAATTTTTAGAGGAAATGTACGTTCAGTTGGTATATAGCCTTCTCTTTTTAGAAGATTGGACACGAATCTTATTTTAGGACATTTTTGTTGGAAGTGCCAATCACTGGTTATCTGCCAACTACTGGGGGTGTTACCCTATGTTCAACCTAAATCTGCGAAAAGTAGAACTTCCAAATGTTCAAGGGGGGGGGGGGAGTAGGGTTTTCAGCGTCAAAGAATTCACTTTTTTTTTGAGAACTTAAAAAAAAAGGTTTGATTAAATTTATTAAAACCTTTTGTGCATTATTATATGGTTTTGAGAATATTCTATGAATTTTTGATCGAAAAATATCCATAGACAAGCCGGAGACTCAGCTTTTCCCGGAACACTCGCTGCTGTATCTCAGCTGAATTAATCTGAAATCAAATTTTCTTTCAATTTAGTCAAAGTATTAATTAATCCTCCCCCTACGTTCTCAGATCTCTTTTTGATTGACTTTAAAATTTTTGGCGGTTATTTGAAGTTCAAAGTACTATTTTTTACGAAAAATTCCGCTATTTTGTTTGTAAAAAGCCCATTAAAAAAAACTCAAACTCAGCGTAAGGGGGATGTTTTTTATATGCAGAATGTGTGTACAAAACTTCAAATGGATCCTTCAATTGGTTTAAAATGGAAGTGAACACAGACTTTGAAAAAGTGGTTCTGAGAAAAACGCTTTTAAAGTTTCAGAAGTTAAAAAGCATCAATTGCAGCTCCAGAGAGTACAGTCCCTGTAGCAGCTTCGATCTCCTTGACCTCTTTCGTTATTTATTTATAGTGTATTTAACTACTCATAAGCAAGCAGCACTGACATTCTGAGCGTCTGCAACTGTCCGAACTCTTGATGCATTCATTCCTCGGTAGCTGTCGGAGCTATAGTTTGAAGGACCGTAGACCGATTATTTGATAACTTTAAGAATTTTGCTCGAAAAGACTTGAAATTTTGGGGATATATTTTTGAAATGTTTAACTACAAGGAGGAACAGAAACGAAAATTTCACTTTTTTGAAAGTGCAAATCCCTACTCTTCCCCTTAAAGGACCTTAAATTCATACTTACTCCAGAGAAGCCTCGAATCAAAATTTTCATTATGATTACTATTAATATTGCTGTTGTAAAGCAACGAATTTTTGTAACAACGGTTTTTATTATCATTTAATGGGGGAAATTTCATGGGGCAATTCCACGAAAATGTCAAACTGAGTATCAAAATTTCACTATTAACAAAACTATAAGTACTGTATATCATTTAAAAGCTTGAAATATATAGTTTTAAAATGTACTAAGTTAGATTTTAATTTATAATTTTTCATATTGAAAGTAACCCGTAACAGATGCCTACGTCTTTTCCGGATTTTTTGGGGAAAATTTTGCATGTAGTAATCAAATTTTTTCCTAAAACGAATTCTAACTAATAGGTAAAAAGTTAATGTATTTTTGTTACCCTCATAATACAGTTTTGTACTGGAAGCTTAGATCAAAAAATATCTTTATAGTGTTTCATTCAAAAACAACCTTAAAATCAGTTTATAAAAAGTCAGTCAGTTATCATAAAAAATTAACTTTTTCCCCTCAGCATGAAACTTATTGGTGAAAATTTTCCAAAATTCATATTCTCTATCTACATCAGAAGTATTTAAATGCTGGGAGAGTAGAATTGAAAGTTAACATCTAAGACACCGAACATTTATCGGTAACTGACTGACATACGTGATACGGTAACTGACTGACATTCTGTTTAATTTTAAAAAGGCTGCAATTTATTAAATTTAATACTCCTGAAAACAGATTAATTTTATTTTTAGCCTTTTAATTGATATCAAACAACCCAACTCTTTAAATTTTTATGAAAGATAACATTTTATTGATTTTATTCATGATTCATTCTGTTATAATTTAGTAATGCTTGGGCCTAAATTTCGAAAATAATTGTCTAATATTCGAAAAATGCGTCAATTCAAAACAGAAGAGGAAAGCATTTTACAGTCAATATAGTCTAACGACAGATTTACAATGTCGCATAGAAAAGCAGCATAAAAAGTAATATGTACATAGACTTACGGTTTGTTGCTCGAGTTTCTTGTATCATTCACTGCTAATGAAACTTGTGTTTGGGATTATGCTATTTAAAAAAGATTTATCATTACTTAACACAGAAAAAACATACAAGACTGAATTTATATTACATGAATATTCAAATACAATAGTCTCAAATATTTGGAACAATAAGCAGTGATAAACAAAAATGGCACTCGTTTTTTGAAAATTTTCAAATTATAAACTTGATATGTACAGTAAAAGCTCAGCTGTAAAAAAGTAACGGAAATGCCAAATTCCTAACACGAGAATCTCGAAATAATAGAGAGCGTGAAAACTCGAGTTCATATAAAAATTTTAAGAGTAATAAATCAATGAGAAATCATAAAGGAAAGTTTTGCAATATTACTGGGAAAAAGATTACACAATTCATAAAAATAGCAATCTCAAAGTGCATAAAAATTGCAAGTGCATTCTCATGTTTACAGAATCAACTTACAGTTTTAATTTAAATTGATTAATGACATTTCATTTTACTTCATTTCAAAATGCTTATTTTCAACTTTCATGCTATCTTTTAAACAATAAGTTTTTAAAAAGGCAAGAGACATTTAGGTCTTTTAACACTAGAACGACTGACATTTTATGTATACCTAGAAAGACTGAAGGGGCCAGTGTGGCCCCTACCCATTTTTGGAGTGAATTCTTTTGAAAATTCTTCCTGAGGGAGTCCACATGCCTGATACACCTTTCATGACTAAATAAAAACTTAGTACTTAATTATTTTTAGTTTTTCTCTCTGTACTGGGCAAAAGGTTGAATTAGTTTTCCTTTCGAAGAGCAATGGCCACCGTTAGGATGGTAAGCAGTCGGTACTGTTTATAGCATTTGGATATCCAATCGGCTACATAAAGAGGAAGTTACAGGTTAAACTAGAGTGAATGGCATTTTTTTTATGTTACAACAATTAGGAGAAAGGGGAAAAAAATAAATTTTTTAATTGTCAAAATGCTTAGGGGCCACTGTGGCCCCTCCCGTCTTTTCTAGGTATAAGGATCAATATTAACAGTACTATGAGGCGAATGATTGAATGATTAAACAAGCATTCAAATAGTGTCATATAATGAAAAGTCAGAAAATTCCATTAAGTTCCGTTAGATATTATCCGAGTTATTAAACGACAAACTACGCGAGGGGCCACACAGGCCCCTCCATCTTTCTAGTGTTTAAAGCTTTAAAGAATCCTCAACTTTAGAAATTTAAACAAAGCTCATCAACTTGAAATGAATCAGTTGCAAAAAATATAATATATACTTTTAAGCAGCATAACAAATTCCAGCAAATTAGAAAAGCAAATAGCTAGCTTTACATATATATTTAAATCATTCTTTCTTTTTTAATTCTTTGTTTCCATTCTAAGAGTTAAATATGTTAAGTAAAGAGTAAACCACAGCTGCGTGATTCTCCTAAAATCTAACAATATCATGTCAAGGGATGACATCAAAAGAATTGCTAGACACAGAAAGTTGATAATTTTTAATTATAAGGAACAGAAGTGCCCTTTTTCACTTTTCACAAGGGCACTAAATTTTTGTTTTATCTTGACACATCAACATTCTACTAATAACTCTCTATAACTTGAAGTCTCCAGGGACCGCTAAAACCTTTGAGTCAATAGTCGTTGTTTTTTCTTATACCACTCGGGTATCCACGTAGGCTACTCGATTTAAAAGAGAGAGGTACGGCTTCCGTTTTTAGAGCACCAATGCGGTGGAAGTTCGTTTTGGCCCAGACAACACACGATAGTTTAAAGCCAGGGGTCGGAGTGGCGATTTCAAAAATTTAGGACACAATTTTTATAAAATTTTAGGACATTTTTAGGAAAACAAATATCAAGTTTTCTCCAACGAAAATGTAATTTAAAAGCTTGATTCTCATAGTGGATGATAGAACGTTTTAAATCCAATCTTGAAACCTACAACAGAATGCATTCCATCTTTCATTCTTTAACACATTATGAAGTAGAAATATATACCAGTAAGATAAATGTATATCCAATAGCTTCTTTACTTGCATTGTTGCTTCATTACAAAGAATGATTAAAAAATATCCTTTATACGGAGGGATTAAAAGTAGGGCGCAATTCCAAACTTGATTATGTACTTAATTTTTATCGGATAATTTGCTACTTTTTGCTATCTCAGAATCATCAAAAATACCCCAGTAAATTACAGATAAATCATTTAAAGGTGCAAATGAATAATTGTTTTTTTATGGCAACCAAAACTAAGAAAAATCCCACTTAAAAATTTTGTTTTGGAGTGACAACTTTGGATTGCTACATAACCAATTTGTTTTCAGTTGAAAACGAAGAACAAAGTTTAAAATATAGCTTGATTTTTCAAGCTACTTTTCAATCTCTTATGTCTCGCCACTTCAGCATGAGACAATAGCTGTGGAAAATCATTATCAATATTGAAAAGATGATGTAAAGACAGAACAAAATGCTTTAAATTCATCCTTTTCTTCACGGCACCAGGTGCTGATCTTGCATCCATTTGTCTGCTTTTTCCAACCGCAAGGAAGATAATTTTCGTTTTCCGAAGCATTTTAATAAAACAAATTACTACTTACATTAGAAAGCAGAAAGTTAGTGACTAAATTTAAAATGTTTTTGTGTGCAAGAAATAATCCAACTTCCCACCTGGGAACAACCCATCAAATTTTGCTCTAAATATATTTTTTGGACCAAGTGTTTATATTTGGGTATTACCTCAACACAATGTATTTATTTTATTTCATTACAAGGCGTGCTAAAATACATTACTGCGGTAACTCGCATTTTATTCATACACTACCGGTACCAGCACGGCTTTGCCCGTAGTTGAAAATTAAAAGGTCATTTGGTTCACCAGTATATTTACAAATAATGGATGTTGAATTTCTCACCAATTTGCTATTTCAAGTTGCTCGCCCTTGTTACTGTTCCACGTTATGATAATTTGGTAATTTACTCGTCCATGTTGTGATAATTTGTTCAGGAAAATGTTTTTAAAATTGGAATAGAAAAAGAAAAAAAAAAGCGAATTTTCAAAAAATCGCTTCGAGGTGCACACTAGGGTGGGCCGAAATAAGCCGAAAAAATTTTTTTTTTCGAAATCAATTTTTGGATAGCGCGCAAAAGTTGCGTAGTGAGCTAGTTAGCACTCACAAAAAATTTCTTGGATATTAAAAAATATCTAGCCGGCGCTATTTGACACTGAAAAACCGAAAAAAAAGAAAAATGAATTTTTGTCGAAATTTTTTTAAAAAACTAAATTCTAAATATTTTGCTGAAATGCACCGAAAATGTTATATAACGAGCCAGTTCGAGCCCATAAAATGCTTCATTGATTTTAATGAGCATTTAACCGCTCCTTTCCGACATCAAAAATTGGGGAAAAAATGAAAAAAAATATTGAATTTCTTTAAAAACCAATGTGAAAATTATTTTTCAAAATTAAATCATAGACTAATTAATTTAGTAGCGCCATTAATCATAGTAATTATTATCACGCAATAGTATCGTACATTTTCGAGAACTACATATATAGATAATAAAATTTTAAAAAAGAAATCTTCAAATTTGATTTATAATACTTCATGCATAATGAATATTATTTTTTGGTATAATATTGTCCCTTGTTATCAAAGATGGAAGTTCTTTCCTAGCTTGAAGTTTAGCACGAATGTATCCATCTCGTGCAGTTTCACCACGTACTTTTATTGCAGCTTCGGTTATTAGTTTCACACAACGTTTCACAGCTTGCGTGTGACAGGGAAATTTCTCGAAAGTAAACTCTGTAGAATGTTCCTTGCACATTTCTTTCCATTGTTGGTCTTTTAGATGCATTGTAAGAGGTGGCTCTGTTACAACACAGTTTGCTCAATCAACTAAATCAACATAATCAACGGCTTCAAATTTGAGTTTAGGACACTCAAAAAATCGTACACCATCCGAGCTCTTCGTCTTCTTATTTCTAGAGTTCAGAATGCGCCTTACAGCTAATTCCCGAATGTATTTTCTTGAGTCAAACAACATTGTCAACAGTAGCTGTTCAGGATGAGCGAAATATGCATTACTTGAGAGAACTTTGAAAATTATCTCCTTAACGTTGTCTGGAAACGGCCTTGCAAGAGAAATCATTTTCCAAAAATGTTGGGCGCGTTACTGGCAGTTCGGTTTCATTTTTATTTCAAACCACATTGGAGCATAAACTAAAATTACATACTTTACAAGCATTGTAAGGTTTTCTGATTTAGTTGTACTGCCTATATACAAGCGTAACAAACGGTTTGTAGTTGTCAGCCATCACGCATGACTGACTGAGTTTGCCTGGGCTACTGTCAGTCACGCTTGAAGGACAACTATAATCTTTTACGGCAAGAGAGATTCTATACAAATATTGTTGTTCAGTACTTAAATTTTTTATAACTTCCATGTCCAAAACCAGAAGATTGCAGTCAATTTTATCAAATTTGACCACCGGATTTTTTTCACAATCTCTAAGAAGTTGTTCGATAGCTCCAGAATATGAATGTGGCCACTTTGTGCAACCGTCCAATTCCAGTATGAGATGCCTCAGTGGCAACTCATTGTGGACATTGGACACAAGAGAGGACCCCTTTAATTCAAAAAATCAGTAATCCAACGTCATTAAGCACAAAAATTGCAAAAAATTGCAGACACGTGTTTCGGTGTTATAAGGAACACCTTTTTCAATGCAAAGAGGTGTGAGCTTCTTGATGAAAAGTCATCCGAGAAAAGCAACACGGTGGAACAGGAGATAGTATAAATATCAAAAAATAGAAATTAAACGAAACAAAAAAGATAAAATGACACCTGGAGGCAAAATTTATTATATAATTCTATCAGGAAAAAACCGTTAAGTAATAAATTATCTTAGGAATAATAGAAGTAGTTGAGCGCCGTTTATTATCCAGGAGAAACAATTGGAACCGAAGATTAAAAAATTAGCATCTTATGTAACTATTTTTTATTTGAGTGCGTGCATTTTTAAAAATTGGCGTACAAATGTCGCATAAAATTGATTGAATTTTCACTGTTTTTTCTAAGTAACGTATTGCGTAACATTTCAGTACTTACTTATTTCAAAACTACTTTTATTTTTTATTTTTTATTTTTTTCATTTTTCCAATGTTTCAAGTCTTAAAGGAACGTAGCTAAATATTCTACGAAATGTATAAAAGGCTTTGAGGATTTCAACTAATTCAGTGACAGATACTTCTAATGTTTGCTGAAAATAGCGTCAAACTTTTATTTTCGACCCCCCCCCCCTTTTTTTTTTTTTTGAAAAAAGTGCATTTTTGCCATTTTTTCAGTTTTTTGAGGTCAAATAGCGCCGGCTAAATATTAAACAAATTTAGCGAAATTTTTTATGGGCAATAACGGGCCCATATAGCAACTTTTCCGCACTATCCAAAAACAGATTTCCAAAAAAAGTTTTTTCGGCCCACCCTAGTGCACACCCCATGCTACAAACTAATTCTGTGCCAAATGCCGTGAAAATCGGCCAAACGGTCTAGGCGCTATGCGCGTCACACAGAGAGAGATCCAGACAGAGAGACTTTCAGCTTTATTGTTCGTAAAGAAGTTTTGATGCCTTTCACCCCACCCCCTCTATCACATAACTGCACTTTAAGAGAAGAGGGGATATCCCTTCCCCCTGCATATTTTTGTTTCTTTTCACAAGGGAGAAAAAACACCAAAAAAATCAGACCCTATTAATTTCCCCCAATTCTTTTCTGCAACATCTCCCGCACAGCTGTTTTTATTTTCTTTAGTATTTTTTTTTTAAATATTTTTTGCAGAAGAGAAATAAATGCAAAAGTTACAAAGTATAGTTAGAGTTATAGAAGAAACAGCTTTCTATTGAGCATATGCTTTGGTTAACTGCATCCCACACCCCTTCTCCAGAAAAAAAGCAGCAGCATCGGTTTTTCGCTTTCTTTTTTGGAGAAAATGTCTTAGAGTCTACGAAGTTTATTTTATTCTAAAATATAGGCATATCATCATGAAAAGTTTCCTTTTTAGGTAGAATTTTTTATTCAGCAAAATAATGAAAGTTTTTGGAATTGTAAAACAAAACTCAAAATTTTAGGATTTTGGAGCATATGCTTCATTTATGTCAACTTTGTTAAGAATCTACATCCTCCCTTTACGAAAAAAAAAAAAAACTTCGCAGAGATTTTGTTTTCTTAAAGAAAAATCAGGAGAGATTCCTTACCTTGTTTTATCATAACACATTGCGAGTAGTTAGCTCATTTGGTTTTCTTTTAATAAGATCCAAAGAAATAAGTCACACTTGAAGATACAAGTCCAGCTTTATGAAATAGGAATTCTTGGGCTTAAACAAGACTAACAATCATTAGCTTTACACCCTAGCTGTGGTACTCCCATTTGAAGTCAAATTTACAAAGTATCTTCATAAGGGTGGTACATTTTCGTACTTTTTAATAAATACAAATTCAACTCGAACTATTGCACCCTTTTCTACCCACCTTTCTGTTCCAAAAAAAAAGCTTAAACATTTTCTAGCAAATGGTTAGAAAATAGGGAAAATTTCTAGCATGAATTTTGACCTGGGTTGTGCCCTCAATAGCTCTTGAGGGAATACTATGAATACAATTTAGCATTATTGTTTTTACTGAGCTTGCAAGATTTTAGTTATAAAAAAATTGAACAAAAGATTTTTTTTTTTGCTTTTTCTTCTTTTGATGTATGTAAACACATATTTAAGTTTTTTAAAAGCAATTTACAGTTGTGGTTTAAACACTTCATTTTTCAACTTCATTTTTTTTTTATTTACAGTATACATGAAATATAGTAGCAAGTCTCACACGCCATACTATTCTCGATATCATACCATTTATTTTAGTGTTTTAAGATTGCCTTATTGTTTTCATTGAAAAGTATAAATCCTCAATAAAGTGGTTATTACTAATATAAAAGTGAATCAACAGTCAATTGAGCACTGGCTAAAAATTTGAATTTTCAAGTCTACCGTTTGCCATTTAATACACTGGTTTGCGAGCTGTAAACAACATTAGTGTATAAGACTAGAACTAGAAGTTTGAATCAATTTCAGTGGGACTTTCTCTATCTCTGCAGAAATATGAGGTAAAATAATGAAAGTTTTTGGATATTTAGGACAAAATTCAAAATATTAGAACTTTTAGGATGCTTAGGGCAATTCTTACCTGTGCAATACAGAGGGGATTCGTGGTTTCTTTTTTTAAAGAAACATTCCCACAAAATCAGGAGACTGCTTCATCTATTTAAAAAAGAAGACAGCTAGATTCCTCGTAAAAACCCAACTGAAAGAAAAAAATAAGTTTGTTGAAAATGAAAAATAAATGAAATATTTCAATAAATACTTTTAAGTTGAGTCAGTACCCCCTATACCATCAATGTTAATTTGCACAGGTTCATATACCTTTTTCTGAAAATCTATTAAAGATACAAGTATGAATTTTTTTCTGTACCTCAAGTAGACTCGGTTCTCTATACTGAAGTAAAATTTTACAGAAAGAAAGCTTAGTTTTTTTATGTAAAAAATTCTAATGTGTAAGTCACTGTATTTGTTTCAAAAAATACCATTTTGCCACATAAAATCAGCTCTATAAAAAAATAATTTTCGAATATGAGAAAAAGTTTACTTCAGTATATGCAGTTAGATGTATGGAATAGGTGGTAAAAATTTCAAAGCCTAACACAATTTAGTTTCTGAGAAAAAGGAACATTTAGTTTCAAAAATACCATTTCAAGATATTGCAATTTAAAGGGGAAAATCATACCTCCTCAAAATAGGTTTTACATTTTTTAAAGCTTATTTTAACTTACTTCTAATATGAGCACGTTCAAGATGTTTGTATCATTAAAAAGGTATTAAAATGGAGTTTCAAAATATATAAAAATAAAAAAATCGAATTTTTGAAAGTATTTAGGGTACTGGGTGGTACTGGTATACTGGGTAGGGTACTGGGTACTTATAGTACTACTACTATTTAGGGAAAGTACTGACTCCCCTTAAATAAAATTTGTTTCAAGTAGGTGGTAATGAGATGGGAAAAAGTGTGTTGCACCCCTCTCTAGCCCCCCGAATCGCTTTTAATTAAATTCTCTGAATAAAACATTGTTGCTTCTTTCCTTTTCATTGTGTGTTCTCACTGGTTATAAATATAATTATAATCTACATTTCACAATTAGATAAATCAAACGAAGTTGGAAATGGAACACAATCTTTTTTTAGCATACTTTAAATTTCTGTTTAAGAACTGATGGTTGAAGTAATATTAAATTTTAAAGGTCTTTTCATTTTATAGTATGCATACAATAAAAGAACTAGTCTCACATGGCTAATCTTTTAGTGTAGTGCACTAAGATTGCCATATTGTTTTCATAAAAAAGAAAAAATGCTAATATAAAATGAGTAAAAAAAAATTTAAAATTAGGACTCACAAGAGTCATCAGGACGCTAGCAACTAGCTATATATTTGAAATCCTGAGTCTTCCGTTCACCATTTCATACACTCATTCACCAAAGAAAAAACTGTCACCATTAAATCATTTCTTGATTGACAAGCGATTTCTTCGATACAACTGCACAAAAATTTCAATTTTAATTATGAAATGTAAACAATAAGTGAACAAGACTTATTAAAAAAAGTTCAAATTAATTAACGGCGAACTTTCTCTTTTGATGCAGAAATGTGGTGTGAATAGAGAATATTTTACAATAGGGAGGTTTGACCCGAAGGGAAACTTAACTTAATGAAAAGTATATTTAGAGAAAATTTTAGTCATATTATAGGTTGACGAGTCACGCAACACTACTTTTCAGGGGTAAGCATATTCAGAATTATGAGTGGTTTTCAAGATATTCAGTGTGAAATGATACTACACCTAAAAAATAAATTGGGGAGATTCTGGTTCGATTTTATCCTCCAGTTTTGAGGGTAATGAATTTTAAAAGTATACATGTTTTAGTTACTTTTCTAGATATCTATTGATACACAATAGTTTTATCTAACTTTAATCTAAGGTGCTAAAAATTTAAGATTAACTAAAGAAAGCTAACTAGGGATCTTTGAATCCAAGCTAACCAGGGAGACTTGACCCAAACACTAATTTGATGTTTTTTCAATGAAATTTTATTTTTTCCTAGATAACATTGTGATTGCGTCGTAATAATTTGACTTTATTGATCTAAGTTGCTAAAATTTTAAGGTAAACGAGAGAAAGCTACTTAGTAAGCTTTGACCCAAGTTAACTAAAGAGACTTGAGCCAAAGAATAATTTGATATTTTTTAAATGAATTTTTGTGTATGAGGAGCTAAAATACTGTGATTTAGACCTTAATTGCTTTTATTTAAGCAACAACTTTAATATAGTGAATATGAAGGGGGAATTTTACTTTACATAAAGAACAACTAAAATATTTTGATCTAATAAATTTTTATTTGACAAATAACTAAAATACTAATGATCTTCAAGACCAATGATTTGTTTCTTAATAAAATAACTGAAGTATTGTTTAGATCTCAACTGATAAAATTTTGAAGTAGACTTCTGCTTTTCTACTGACGTGAAATAAGATTAATTTAAAAAAACTGTAACACTTCACCTAAAGAGTGAACATTTGTTCATTCACTTCAAGCATCATTTTTTAGAGCAAAGAACACCAAACCTACGTTTCAATATCTATGAGTCTTCAAACATTCATGCGGGGTCAAAGTCTTCTTAGCTATAGGGCCACTTGACCAATTTGCAGATACGAATATATTTTTTTGTACCATTTCTACTTAGAATTATGCTAGCCACAATAATGCGCAAAATGGCAAACTACTTATGTGTTTTTTTTAATTTCGTTTTAACTTTTCTACGAAAAAAAAAGAAAAATAAAAAGAACAAAAATTGAGACAAGTCTGCCTAGTTTCCCCTATTCAGGACAAACTCAAAATTTTAGGAATATTAGGAAAATTGAGACAACTCTTTACCACTGCCGCATTTAACCACCGTTTTCCCAATCGCGTCATACTTTTTGGAAATGGCACCCCATATTTTTTTCACGTTTTCGACAGTTCAGTAGTTTTTTTTTATTTGGAGCGAGATATTAATACTCTTCGAGGGGCTAGAGAGTTAAGAAGTTCAAAAGCATGAACATTTGGAGCTAGTTAAAGAGCTCATGAAAGTATTCCCCCTTAAAATAATTTTTAGATCTTCAAAACCGGATACTTGCAAAAAATTCGATTTTTTTTTTGTTAATCTTGTAGAGAATCATAAGACCTATTTGCCTGCTCAATATTAGGTTCAAAAACCGCTTCTTTCCCCCTTGAAATGGGGTGGGAAGGTCTGCCTCAGTTTCAAAACCGGACTTTTACGTCTCCTCTAAAATTTGGTTTTCTACAAGTGTCCGGTTTTGAAACTAGGGGCCTCATATAAACTAATTCTGGGCCTGAAAATTGCGGTCAACTGAGACAGGTGGTCAACTAACAGGTTTTACTGTATTTTGAAACTGCATTGTATTTTTGAAACTGCAACCTAAGCAACAGAGGGTGGGGTAATAATAATGCACATGAGGGGAGAAAATATGAACTTACCCTATTAAAAAACGTAAATAATCCCTTGTTTCTCCTTCCGGTCAAGTTTCCACTGATGAGGCAGGCAGCTGTCAACTTTGTGGTCGTTTTAATAACTTGAGGATTTGATTTCTAAAATAAAATGATAAATATAAGATTTGTAATGGAAATACATCTACAAAAATGTTTATCGAGGCACATTTATGGAATACTATTTCGGAAAGAAGATTACAAACATCCAAGAAACTTCCGTATTTTTGATACATATATTAGTACTTAATAGGTTCTTAAACGTGAATACTGCGTACAAAATAGTAATAATGTTTCAATCTAAATTCAACAAAGAGAAGCAGTCTAGGTAAGACACATAGAATACCTCGAGTTAAAGTGATCTTAATACAGAGTATGGAATTCATTCAAATAATGTCACACCTAGTAAACAACTCAGAACCGTTTCTGCAGGACTCCTTGGAGCGGTCCTGCTGAGCAAGAAGAAGGTTCTATGAATATTCTATTAGCTTTCAACTATAAAACGTAATCAACTCCAAATCTCATTGAGGTACATTAGAATACTAAATTTCATTTAAATACTTGTATACTATACTTAAAATACACCGCCAGCTCAGTTATTCCATCCGATGACTGCAGTTTCGTGCTTTTTAGCACTCATAAGCCCGGAATAGGAATCACGTGAGCTGGTGGCGAAAAATCTCATAAAGGAGCCAAGAGAGTCAAACAAAGTGGTAGCTAATGCAGAATTAGCAAACCAGATGAGCGACCGCAGCAATATATATATTCCGGGCTGATGAGTGCTGAAAAGCACGAAACTGCAGTCCTCGGAGGGAATAACTGAGCTGGCGGTGTATTTTAAGTATTTCTGCCTTCGCCCTGGCTTTAGGGCGGTAACTTACTACAAATTACCTTACTTGTATACTATCTTTAGACGTATAGCTTTCATTTATAAGTATTCGATTCCACACCCCAATTCCCGCAAAAAGTGCTTCGTGCCAAAACATAGTTCTTAAAAGTCCCCATGGGAGTCGGATTGCATCCGTTTTTTTTTTTTGTGGAAATCCTTGAACTATTTTTTACTTCTTTTTGCAAAAAAAAGTAAGTATTGTATTCGCGAAAAGGTTTTCACTCAAATATCGACCTTAATTTCCATTTTGCTCACCCCCAAATGAATGTTGAGTTTTTTTTTCGACCCGATCACACGTGCATATGTACCTAAGAACGTATAGACGCCTGAGATGTCCGTTTTGACGATTCTCGAGTTAATGACAACGAGTTTTCTCGTGACGTCTGTATGTACGTATGCGTGTATGTATGTCGCATAACTGAAGAACAGTATGTCCTAAGAAAGTTGAAATTTAGTACTTCGACTCCCAGTGGTGTCTAGTTGTGCACCTCTCCTTTTGGTTGCATTCGAGTGTTTCTAAAGGGGTGTTTTGCATCTTTTTGGGGGGAAATCATTGTTAATTTCAATGCAAACTTAAGTGGTGTTACAATTCGGCAGACACTGGCGATATATCGCCAGTCTTTTGGTCGCTAAGTTTTGTCGCCAACTTGGTGACAAGTGTGGCTTTTTTTTAAAATCTAGTTTCAATTTCGCCACCGTTGGTGATATTTAGAGAGTTAACTATTGAATCACATTAAAATTTCCAATAATGGGGGGAAACAACATTTTCCATATGGGAGCTACCCTGAAAAGGAAAAAAAAAAGGACGATGTGTTCGAGATACACCTACAAAGCAAACCGAATGACTACACCGCATCTTTTGGAGCGTTCGGAAACGGATCACAATCAGCACAAGTTCAAATGAAGAGTCAAGTTGACCTGCTAAACGCGATAAAGGTTCTATGAATATTCTATTCGCTTTAAACACTAAAACTTAATCAACTGCAAATCTCAGTGAGGTACATTAGAATACCAAATTTCGTTTAAATACTTGTATACTATCTTTAGACGTATAGATTTCATCTGTAAGTATTTGATTCCACACCCCATTTCCCCCCAAATGTGCTTCGTGCCAAAACATAGTCCTTAAAAATCCCCATGGGAGTCGAATCGCATCCTTTTTTTTGGAAATCCTTGAACTGTTTTTTTACTTTCTCTTACAAAAAAGTAAGTACTATATTTGCGAAAAAAAAATACACTCAAATATCGACCTTAATTTAATTTTGCTCACCCCCGAATGTTGAGCTTTTTTTTTTTTTTTTTTTTTCGACCAGACCACGCATGCATATATACGTAAGAACGTATAGACGCCTGAAATATCCATTTTGACGATTCCCGAGTTAATTACAACGTGTTTTCTCGTGACGTCTGTACGTACGTATGTATGTACGTATGCGAGTATGTATGTCGCATAATTCAAGAACGGTACGTCCTAGAAAGTTGAAATTTGGTACTTAGACTCCCAGTGGTTTTCTAGTTGTACACCTCTCCTTTTGGTTGCATTCGAGTGTTTCTAAAGGGGTGTTTTGCACCTTTTTGGGGGGAAATCATTGTTAGATTCGATGCAAACTCAAGTGGTGTTATAATTTGGCGGACACTTGGCGACCAAAGACTGGCGATGTATCGCCAAGTGTTGACACCAACTTGGCGAAAAATTTGCCGATTTTTTTTTTTTTAAATCTGGTTTTAATTTGGCCACTTTTGGTGATATTTAGAGAGTTAACTATTGAATCACATTAAAATTTCCAATAATGGGGGGAAACAACGTTTTCCATATGGGAGTTACCCTGAAAAGGAAAAAAAAAAAGGACGATGTGTTCGAGATACACCTACAAAGCAAATCGAATGACTACACCGCATCTTTTGGAGCGTTCGGAACCGGATCACAATCAGCAGAAGTTCAAATGAAGAGTCAAGTTGAACATTTTTGTTTTGAGCGAGTCCTTGCATTACCTTTTCAGATACAGCAGTCACATTCAACTGGAGAACTACACTGTCACCGATGCAGTGATAAGTCTTCAAAACCATTTACACTGTTAAAAATGGGTATTCAAAAATAATGAAAATTTACTCATTTTTGAATACTTTCATTACTCAATATAGCTCCGAATCAATAAGGTTCAATTTTGAGAAACACATGTACTCATTTCATGACTCGTATTTCTCGTATGTTTGTATTTGATGCCACATTTACTCATTTTTGAATCAATTGTATTCAAAAAAAAATGAATACATTCAGAGTTTCATTTTTGAATACATTTTTTTTAACAGTGCACTGTTAAAAATGGGTATTCAAAAATAATGAAAATTTACTCATTTTTGAATACTTTCAGTACTCAATATAGCTCCGAATCAATAAGGTTCAATTTTGAGAAACACATGTACTCATTTCATGACTCGTATTTCTCGTATGTTTGTATTTGATGCCACATTTACTCATTTTTGAATCAATTGTATTCAAAAAAAATGAATACATTCAGAGTTTCATTTTTGAATACATTTTTTTTAACAGTGTATGTGTGTGTAGGCATATGTGTTTGTGTCTGTGTGCAGGCATGAGTGTGTGGGTAGTTGTGTGTAGGTTTGTGTGAAGGGTATGTGTACACTGTTAAAAATGGGTATTCAAAAATAATGAAAATTTACTCATTTTTGAATACTTTCATTACTCAATATAGCTCCGAATCAATAAGGTTCAATTTTGAGAAACACATGTACTCATTTCATGACTCGTATTTCTCGTATGTTTGTATTTGATGCCACATTTACTCATTTTTGAATCAATTGTATTCAAAAAAAAAAAAAAATGAATACATTCAGAGTTTTATTTTTGAATACATTTTTTTTAACAGTGTAGTATTCTTCCTTTGTGGATTTATGTAATGAGCTTGGACTCTGCACTACTCTGTTAGAATGCCCCCAAAACAAAAATGCTCACGCGCATTCAGATACAATCACAGAATCACGTACTGAAACGAACATTTTCCCGAAAACTGGTGGAATGCTTTCAGTGTGTCCGATAAACGGGTAGATCCGCCAAAACTCCCTGAGACGGGTAACGGATGCTTTGCATTTTTTCGCAAGAGGGTTCTTTAATTTTTAGAAAGTTTTACATGAATTAGCTAAAAACAAATGAAATAAAATACAATAAAACGTTTTATTTATGTTTTGGCATTATAGAGTCTTCCGTTTTAACCTGCAAGACTTCTATTTTCGCAACTGTTAGTCCTACTAGATACATACTTTCAATTGCAAAAATGTTCAATCAGATTCAGAGTTAAGGTATTGAAAGCTCGAAGCAAAAATAAAAATGAGTCAAACAATACAAAATTTAACTTTTTATATGGGCCCTAGGTCCCCTAACTTATATTTAGGGAAATAATCTCCATTGAAAAATAATTCCAACACAAAACATTCGACAATAGTACTACTGAAACTCAAGGAGATATTAGAGTTCAAAGTTTTAAGGGACCATATAGAAGATGAGATTAGATCTTACCGTCCTTTCATAAGAATAACAGGTTGTCGTAGTAAAAAAACAAAAAAAAAATTTTTTTTCAATGCTATTCAAAAATAAATGCAAATGATATGTCATGATACGCAAAAACACACTACAAATCCTCAATTAATTTAAAAAACCGCACTCTATCCACACCTATAAGTTTTAAACCGTTGTTAACTGTTACATTTTCCCCAAAAAGGCGTTATGGACGGCGACTGTAAAGTGGTGTAAGTCACAAAACGTTGCGTTGCATATCTCGGTGAATATTGATAGGTTTGCGCCAACTGCAGACAAGTCACAAGTATTCGATCAAGTTAAGTGCAAAAGCATAAACTAGTAAAGCTCTACTTTACTTATATTGTTAATACTATAAAATAAATGTTGGTAGTAATGCTATGAAATGATCCGTCTAAAAATGTGAGACCACTACTCACCCTCCACCAAGAGAGTTGCACTTTCGTCAAATCTTTACAGTCTTTTCACTTTCCCTATTATCATAAATATCCTTAGTTCTAGGTTTGCTGATGATTTCGACTTCTAAAACTTTAAAACCTTAGACTCACGACATCTAACTCCAGTATTAGCCTGCCTCCAACTCTGCGACCTTGCGACAAGGGCGGATACAAGGGAGGGGCGATGGGGGCGATCGCCCCCTCCTTGAACCGAGAAACTAGTACTTTCTTCAAGTATATTTTCAATATTAAAGTTCCAAAAACGCAATTTTACATAATCTTCGATGGTGATAGAAGAAAGGGAGCTATTCTTTGGAATTTTTCCGGAATCGAAGTTTTGAAAACGCAATCGTAGCCCACCTCTTATTACTCTGGGGATAGGGACTTGAACTTTCAATAGGATTTTTTTTGAAATTGAAGTTTTAAAATCTCATTTTTAGACGATCTTAGATGACAACTAGGTATAGGTTCAAAGGCTCACCCTGAATATGTTTTAAAAGAAACACAACTATAGGACACCTTTTTTTACATAAGGGTAAGCGATGGGGTTCAGTACACTCATTTGAAAGTTTTAAGAAATTGAAGTTCCAAAGAGTGAACAGTAAAAAACAATCGCCCCCTCCTTGAACATTTTCTGGATCCGCCCTTGCCTTGGGCTTGGGCAAAACTGCAGATCGGTTGAAAAATGACCGACTCCCGAGTCTTTTAGACTAAAATCAGTCTTACGCCCCCTCCAACAAAGCAGCCTTTGTTATTTTCAACAGCTCGATGAAAAATAGTATGTTTTTAGGTTCTAAAACGTCATAGATCATGTTTCAATTACCAAAACCAACTCAGGATTTTTCCTGTGAAACCAAATGCACATCACCAGGACAAGTTCGATAGATATGCTTTGAGTTTTACAAGGTGACATGCAGGGCCGCGCCGTCCCTATGTGCAAGGTCGTGCGGAGCACGGCGTCGCGAGAGTCAAAAAGGCGCCGAGCTCTACCAAGCAAAAATGCTCCAAATGGGGGGGGGGGGGGGGGGGAATTTCCAACCAGAAAAATTAAATTTAACTTTTCATTATATCTAATAGTGGCGGTGAAATTATACTGCTCACATGCTGTGTCTAAGCATTCTATTCAAAGGCGCAATCGTTTACAGTGAAAACACATACTAATTTATACATACTTTTGCATTTTTCTTCCTATTTGGAGCCGTGATTTCTATTTCGGTATGTCTAGAATTTCACAAGTTTAAGCTTACGAAGCGCAAGAAATTTGCTATTTCCCATTTTGCTTCTTAAAGATGACTATGTTGTAAATATCAAAATCTGTGCAATATTTCTCTTGGTGTTATTTAACTGATGTTCGAGGAAATTCGACTGTACTGCATTTTTTCATGTTATCATAATTAAAAAGATACGGTAAGCACGTTTGCATATAATTTACTTGTGCAGAATACACCATAAATTGTAGACAAAAAATTAGGTTACCTTTTTCAGTTCCGAAAAGTAACGACTTAACCATAATTACTCGATTCCCCCACGCCCTTTTTCTTCAACTGTTTGTGTATTAAGCTAAGGAAAGAGTTTTTGGACAATGTTTGTTTCAGATATTAAATTAAATGCTTTTTTAACGATTCCATAATTTAGAATTTTTCGTTTGACCGGCAAGTTTCAGTTTCAAATTTAAAGGTGGAAAATCCTCTATAATATTACTCTTAGATTTAGAAATATAATCAGTACCCTCCTGTTGCGTGGCGAAACCAGAAGGGGGGGGGGGATCCACACGGCACTCCTCTGGTTGCCCCACACCATGTCCCTTCTCTTCCAGAATGCCGAGTTAAATGTTTTTCAAAAATATACTTTATTATTGAAGGGGAAAAAAAACGCGTCTTTGGAAAACAAAGTGATTTTAATACGAAAAAAAATAATGACGTTGGGGTAAAACTTTATTTTTTTTTCAAAAGAAATCTTTGAATTAAAAGTTTTCAATAGTTACAGCTAATTGGTCAGCTACTCGTCCTCTCCGTCCTATTTCTTTTCTTTTTTCTTTATTATTTTTCTTTTTTGCAGTTCGTCTAAATATAAGAAAGTTTTAATATGCTACTCTTCCTAAACTTCAACTCCCCCCCCCCAGACGCATTACGGATCATCTCCAATTTCGTTTCCAGATCTTCAATATCACAAAATATCCTGGGAAAGCCCCTGAATACCAAACACTGAACTGCGTTCGAAAATCAGCTGAAATTGCGTTTTTGGAGCTTCAATTTGAAAGGTTCCCGGCCCTAATGTTACCAAATATGGTTTTACAATTGTGTTTTTAAGATTTCAATTTCAGAAAATATTTGGGCAAGGGCCTCCGAACCGCTTTCCTTTAATATCATCAACAAATAGGTTTTTTAAACGTGACTTACGAGAAAAGTGGAATAGGCTCTGAACATCTTTTACTAATATCATAAATATAGCTAAGTTTTTAGGACTTTAATTTTGAAAAATTTTCCATAGGGAGCTCCAGAATACCATTCCTGTAAAACTCTTCAAAGTTGTCTACAATTGCGTTTATGGAGTTCAATTTCGAAAAATTGGAGGGGAGAAGATTAATTAATTTCTATCTACTTTTCAAGAAAAAAAAACACCGGGTGGAATCCAAGAGTTTCCTCCTTTGTCCTAACGTCAATAAATATGCACTGTAATCGCGTTTTAAAGCTTTACTTCTACAGCTTTTTTTAACTTCTACATATTTCCGCTGAGCCCCTTGTACTTTTTTCCCCCCATAACACCGAAGACCGCTTAAAAATTGTATTATTAAAACTACAAGTTTAAAAAAAAATTCCGAGGAGAACCCCTGGATCCCCTCTTTTTAAAAGAGGGTTTTTTCAATGTGCGTCTAATACTATTTTCTAGTTGCGCACTGCTCCTGTCCTGTTGTGATGTTTTGACAGGCATAAAAGTTTTATTGATTATGCATCACTTAGAGATAGATAGACATTCAAACTGGCGTTAACAAACTTTGATATTTAAAATATTTTCCTTTTCCAAAACGCATTATTAGCATACAAGAGGAGTACTATAAATAATTTCGAGGTACGAAGTAAAAATGTACGCCATTTTCCAAAACTAATATTCACACACTATTTTTTGTATAAATTAAATGCAAAAAGATTTTTTTTCTTTTTTCATTTCATATTTGTCTACAAAACCTCCTTCCACGTGTTAACTATATTTTCCCTGAACGCCAGGATCATAGAAGTGCTCACAAGACATTTGCACGACGGCGCCGATCAATATAGAATGAAATTTCAAAGATTAGTATAGTAAATTGATACTTAATAAATAAAACTTATGAAATTTTTTGCTTTTGATATTTTTTTACTTATTTGAAATGGTTACTATACTAGAAACATCTTTAATCAAGTAAAACACTCTTCAGTTATCAAGAAATTAGGTAGTTCTTAATTTATTAGAAGCAAAAATCGGCACGGAATCGAATATATGTGTGTTTGTAAAATTTTAAAGTTATTTTTTTTCCTTTGTTGTAAAAAAAAAAAAGATTTTTGAAAGTATTAACTGTGACATAAAAAACAAAATAGCTAGCTTTCTTACTCTAACTTTTACATCAATACATCTCCAAGATCTTCAATCTGCCTTCATCGGTAGCAATAAGCTTAGAGGAATGGAAATACTATTCTATTGAGCACGGAGTAGGAAGGAGGAGAGAAATGTCCTACGGATTTGCTAGTGTAAAAGTGGCAACGATTGTTCACTTTTCCCAGAGCGCGCTGTCAGCGAACCGCTCCCGTCAATCGCAGCAGATCAATGTAAATGATGCTAAGTTTCTCATTTTTTTACAGGCAGCTATTAAAGCAAAAACAGAAACAAACTACTAGAAGTTGGTTGTAATAAGGGGACAATATAGTGGACGATGTACGACTTTCGTACAGAGGAAGTTAGCGCAGTATTTTGATGGAAAAATTTATTTTGTTTTTCATCACTAACTTGCCGAATTCGTCTGCTATTAATATTGCGCTGTGCGATGTTTTATTTATTACGAGCTGGAATTTTTCTATTCCTGTAAATAATTGACAAAATGAGAATGTAGTACAATTATTTACGTAAATACATTTTTTTAATTAGTTGTAAATTTCGTGACATGTTATGGAGAACTAATCAAAGCGAAATAATTTATTGCTTTCACTACCTTTAACAGATAAAAATAAATGTTAATGTTCTATTTACTTAACTTCAAGCTGATATTGATTATAAAAATTTTATTCATGTATTTACTCACTGCTTAGACATAATTATTATCATTGCTTTCTATTATTAAATTTTTTCTACAACCAAATCGCAAAAAAAAAAAAAAAAAATCGGAAAACCTTTTTTATTTAAAAAATACATGTACAATAAGAGTAAATTTTAATTTTTGAAAACTTGATTAATTTCAACAGAAAATCCCACAAATATCTCAAAAAAGAGTTCCAAGTTATAATTTTTTTTAATGAATAAGGTTTCTCGATTTTTTTTTCCGTTTGGTTGTCGAAATAAATGCAATAATAATAAAAAGCAATGATAATAATTATGTCTAAGCAGTGAGTAAATACATGAATAAAACTTTTATAATCAATATCAGCTTGAAGTTAAGTAAATAGAAGATTAACATTTATTTTTATCTGTTAAAGGTCGTGAAAGCAAAAAATTATTTCGCTTTAATTAGTTCTCGGAACATGTCACGAAATTTACAACTAATTTAAAAAAATGTATTTACGTAAACAATTGTACTACATTCTCATTTTGTCAATTATTCACAAGAATAGAAAAATTCCAACTCGTAATAAATAAAACATCGCACAGCGCAATATTAATAGCAGACGAATTCGGCAAGTTGGTGATGAAAAATAAAATTCATTTTTCCATCAAAATACTGTGCAAACTTCCTGTGGACGAAAGTCGTACATTGTCCACTATATTAGCCCTTTATTACAACCAATTTCCCGTAGTATTTTTCTTTTTTTTGCTTTAATAGCTGCCTCTAAAAAAATGAGAAACTTAGCATCATTTACATTGATCTGCTGCGATTGACGGGAGCGGTTCGCCGACAGCGCCCTCTAAAAAAGTGAACAATCGTTGCCACTTCTAAATAGGAAAGATTTATCTCCTCCCTTCTACCTTCCTGTTATTGAGACAAAAAAAAAAAAAGGTCAAAAAGAAAGTTGTTTCAATGGTACAAAAGCACACAAGTAAAACCGATAATTCTCTTTCAGGCTCTTGTTCCTCCAATTTGTCATTTCTGCAGTTTATTAAACACAGTAACACTACTTTCACTTATTAACTTATCAGCATTTGTAGCATTTCATGAAACAAGGGGGAAATACTGAAGACCTTTTTGCTAATGGTTAGGAAATACTGCAAAGTAATATTAGGTAATACTAGAGTCCCTATATATAGAAGCTACGCTTTAGAGTCGCGCAATACGAAGAGCGACTTCACCAAGAGGGGTTGCTTTGTGGTTAAGCGCATGCAAGATTGGTGCATTAATCGCTCATTTCATTTTCTTCCCGTTCCGTTTTTAAAGTTTTGCAGAGCCAGCTCATGAGCAGTTAGATTACTATGCAAAACACCATTCGATGCGTAAATACAGCTCCCCCCTCAATATTTTTGAAATGTTATGACAATTTAAAGGCTCAGATAGGTTAGTTATGAATGATTATACTTTCTTAAGCGTTTATTATATCAAAGTTATATTTGAAAGAATTCATTTCGAATGTTTTTACTTTTCATTTTGTTTGCGTAAAAATTAAGTGATCTTTTTAAAACAAGTTTTACCATTATCTTTATTTGATATCAAAATTGCACATTTCTTGCAGTATTGTTAAAATATTTTATTTGATTCCTCCACATATTATGGTGTAACATTCAAAATTTTACCCGTTATTAGAATTTTCGCGGATATTTAGTGTAAATAAAAAGTACAACTTTGAGAAACGAAATAATCGACTTTAAAGCATTAACAGGGGTGCCCACTTGGGGGGGGGGGGGGGGGTCATGGTGTAGACTGCGCCATTGAAATTTTTAGGGGAGGTTGTTTTAAGGGAGATTTTTCACTTTCTAAGGGGCATCTCTTCCTTTTGGGGGGGGGGGGGGGTGTCTTCACGATATTTAGGGGGGTGCGTTCTTGTTTTTAGGGGGATGGGCACCCCTGGTGTTAATATGGAAAGATAGAAGAAAGAGCGTTTCAGAAAACTTCCAAAACCTGATTGCAAACTTTGATAGCGAAAACTTGTAATTTATCAGAAAAAATCCATCTCCCGCCCTCTCCCCCAGAGAAAACATGCCTTAAACTAACAATAAAGTCTGAAATTGTATATCTGCACTTCAAAAAAATATTTATTTGTATTAAAGAAATCTTATTTTCTGAGCAATCACGATTGCTTATTGTTCTCATTTGACTGTTTTGAATTCCTATCATTTTATTTTCCCGCCAGCACCAACGTCGCGTCAACCGGTCTCCCGATGCTGCTCCTCTTGCGAAAACCGTCTCCAGGTTGCGTACATATCCTACACTCACACGCCTACACACACACACATACGCACACTCATGCCTAAGCACAGACACACTCCTACACACTCACGCCTGCACACAGACACAAACACATATGCCTACATACACACGCACGCCTACACACAGCACTGCATACACAACACACACACGCACCCACACACATGCGCCTACACAAACAAACGCACACACCAACACACACGTGTATTCATACACACACACGCTCGTGATTGCAAAAAACGTAATTTGAATTCAAGATGCCAAAAATTCAAATTAAATAAAAACTAATAGAGGTAACTATTTCAAAAAAAAAAATGTTCTCTTTATTAAAAAAAGGGGAGAAAGAATGCAGAATACAATTTGCATATATTATAGTTATGAGCACACAAGTTAATTATTAATTTGGTGAACTTAATTGTGAATAGAAAGGAAGAATTGCGTTCCTTAACTCTTAGGGAAAGTTAAGCTAGTTTTAAAGTTGAATAAATACCTTTGTGCAGAAAAAGTTAAACTAAGAAATAATAATGTAATTGAAAAAAAAAAAAATTACAGATTATTGCATACCCGTGTCTTGGTGTTTCAAGGAACGCCTTTTTGAAGACAAAATAAGTGAACTTGTGGACATCCGATAAAAGCCCCTTGTCTTTTCATCTTGTGGTTTCTTGAAACCATTTCAGAGGGACTTACTTCATTTCAAATTGCAGGAAACAAAAAAAAAAAAAAAAAAAAAAAAAAAAAATACTGCATTACATCTAACCTTACCGCAAAACAATTAAATACATTAATTCTAATAAAACCAAATATCTTACGGAATATAATTCAATATTCTCATAAACAGGTGTGAAAATTAAAGTGATTCATGCATGTAATTTCTATAAGTTCAAGCAATCAACTATTTCTTTAAAAAACTACAAATTGCGCAATGCGTCTATATTTCGATTCAATTATTAACATTAATATAGCAATCACAGATCTAAAGCTACAATTCAGAATGTCTAGTCACTTTTACTTAATAGTAATTCATATTCATAAGAAAATAACAAAACGGAAATTTAAATCCTGTTTGCACGCAGCAAAACCTTGGCGGCCGTTGCTGTCGCCAAATGCATTCAAAAGCTTGCCAAGCTAAGCGCACACAAAAACGAATATAAAAGCAAAATTTAAAACAGTAGACTGCGCTTACAGTGGTATAATTAAGTGATAATGACAAAATGAATGCATAGATATCGTATAGCATCTAAATAAGCAGGTTGTATAAGGATATTAAGTAAAAAATAAGTATAAGCAGTATGAATGCTTTACTACCGGAACACAGAAAATAAGATTTAAAAATAAAGGGATTTTCCCAGAAAAAAAACTGCACATGCATATAGATTAAACATCCATACATTGATAAGAAAAAGCAAAAGAGTTCTTCAGTTATGTATTTAATCGGATTCTGCGTATTTTTTATAGCTTCTCGGACGCTCCATGTTAAGTCTATGGGAGGAAAATCATTATCGCCTGCGGGGGTAAACTCGAGGCTTCGACCAATGAACGGAGGGTCGCGTATTGCGCGACTCTGAAGCGTAGCTTCTATATAGAAACTCTAGGTAATACATGTGTGTTTTCAATAAGAGATATTTCATATTATTTTAAATTTCAACAACTTTTTTAGGCACATTTTTTTCTTTTACAAAATAGTGCATGCATCGTAATATCCTACCTAAACTATGAATTTCTTTGCGCGTCTGTCTGTGTGTCTGTAACCCTATCTCCTCCAGACTGACAATGGTTACCTTGTCAAAACTAATACCGTTGGATGTCGAACACCCTCGGGAAGCCATTCCGTCCTGTCTCATCCTTCTAAATCTTGAGAGCCAGAGACAAGGGGCCGGATATCCAGGGGGGAAAACACTAAAATCATCAATTTGAACCCCCCGCGGAGGGTGCCTAGCAAAGCTAGCAGGGAACAGAGCCCCCTAGTGCATAAGGGAAAAAGTAAAGTAATGTCCAAAATTGACATCAGGAACACGCCTTCCGACATGTTTATCATAAAAACAAGATAAAAGAGAAGAGTTTAAAGCACTTACTTTCAGTACTTTCACTATCCATGGAAGCTTTTTTTATTCCATCACTGTCAGCTTTTTCTTGAACTCAGGAAGGGTTTGAAGAACGTGAAAAACAGAATAGAAAAAGAATTATCAATCATTGAAAAAGAAAATAACAATAAACAATATTCAAAGTAGACTATTTTCTTTTGCATTTACTTCAGTCTGATTCTCTACTCATTTGGATCAGTTACAAAGCTACAATCTATAAATTGCTCTGAACCCATCTTAAGGGGAGTAGCACCCCCTATACCGTCAATGTTAATTTGCACATGTTCATGTACCTTTTTCTGAAAATCTATTAAAGATACAATTATGGCATTTTTTCTGTATTTCAAGTAGACTATTTTCTCTGCACTGAAGTAAAATTTTACAGAAGGAATGCTTAGTTTAAAAAAAAAATTCACTATTTTTTCAAAAAATGCCATTTTTCAACACGAAATCAACTTAATAGAAATATTTTTCGAATATGAGAAAAAATTTACTTCAGTATATGCAATTAGATGTATGGAATAGGTGGTAAAAATGTCAAAGCCTAACACAATTTAGTTTCTGAGAAAAAGGAACATTTAGTTTCAAAAATACCATTTCGAGATATTACAATTTAAGGCTGAAAATCATCTCAGCAAAGTAGGTTTGCATTTTTTTAAAGCTTATTTTAACTTACTTCTAATATGAGCACTATCAAGAAGTTTGTATCATTTAAAAGGTATTGAAATCAAGTTTCAAAATAAATAAAAATCAAAAAATCGAATTTTTGAAAGTATTTAGGGTACTGACTCCCCTTAAAACCATTTTCTTTTGAATCTTCAAACGTCTGCATAAGTATTAATACGTTCTCTGCGTTTGTAAATGTTTTCAGCTTTGTTTTTTTTTTTTCAAATCACTTCTTTGTTGATATAAGGAATTGCGTTACTTAAATGAGCAGAAACTTAATTTTCTTTATAGAAACCAAAAATTCGCCAGAAGAGTTCTTCCATTTATTACAACTGTCAATCCTATGTTCATTTAACAAAAACTCAATCATTCATCCATACATATATACATTCTGTGCATCTTTTAATCTTTCCATACATTGCAACCAACCACTCATCAGTTTCACAGACATTCATCCATTCAGTCCCTCATTTATTCCATAAACAACCACTTCAGATCAGTTAATCTTTCCATACATTGCAACCAACCACTCATCAGTTTCAGACATTCATACATTCAGTCCTTCATTTATTCCATAAACAACCACTTCAGATCAGTTAATCTTTCCATACATTGCAACCAACCACTCATCAGTTTCAGACATTCATACATTCAGTCCTTCATTTATTCCATAAACAACCACTTCAGATCAGTTAATCTTTCCATACATTGCAACCAACCACTCATCAGTTTCACAGACATTCATCCATTCAGTCCTTCATTTATTCCATAAACAACCACTTCAGATCAGTTAATCTTTCCATACATTGCAACCAACCACTCATCAGTTTCACAGACATTCATCCATTCAGTCCTTCATTTATTCCATAAACAACCACTTCAGATCAGTTAATCTTTCCATACATTGCAACCAACCACTCATCAGTTTCAGACATTCAGTCCTTCATTTATTCCATAAACAACCACTTCAGATCAGTTAATCTTTCCATACATTGCAACCAACCACTCATCAGTTTCAGACATTCATCCATTCAGTCCTTCATTTATTCCATAAACAACCACTTCAGATCAGTCATTGACTGATGGTAACGTGGTACCATCAGCCAATATCAGGCACTCGACGTCAGCGGCCGGGCGATTGGAAAGTTTTACAGTTCATGCGGTAAAAACCGGTTGAATCCATCGTGCCACCAAAGCTTTTCCGCGAAAATACGCAGCGAGACCAGGGAACTTCTCTCTGGATGGGCGACCCGGGTGCTTGCAAGAGAGTGCAGGTTGGGACGGGGTTCAAAAAGAGAGACGAGCAGCCCTCGAACTGTCAGACGAGGAAAGTGGGATTGGTTGGAAAATGGTAAGTCCTGAAAAACCCATTCTCCAGTTCCGAGAAAGAGCATTTTGCAAGACATCCTTCCTAATGAAACAGTTCATGTTATTTGATAGAAACTATTCCAAACAACAGACTGGTTTAGTGCGGATCTGATACGTTGAGCTTCGACCTTGGCAATGTTTACCTCTTTCTGGACATTCAGAAAAAAAGAGAATATGCTTTTTCGCGAGTTTGTACTGCAGTGCTTTTGAAAAGTAATACTGCTCAGCGCCCATGACTCTTCCCAACATGGTCTAATCCACACGGGGGCAAGGGAGGGCAACTGCCCCTCTCCTAAACTAAACAAACATTTGAAATTAAAAAAAAAAGGCAAATTTAAAAAATTGATTAATTGACCTTGCTTCATAGTTCTTAATTTATCAGTTAAAAAAATGCAAAAAGAAAAGAGCTCTAGTATTTTTTAAAATGATTTTTAAAGTGCATATTCCTTCTTTGGAATGTTATTGAAAAGGGAAGGTTGTTACTGTTATGCGTTAAGACTGCTATGAGGACAGCTTCAGAAGCACTACCCTTTTAAACAAACTTCCCACATTAAAAGAGTTCTTCGTTTTTAAAAAAGCGGGATATTACACACAATTCCTTTCTCCATGCATTGAGGGTAAGTTTCAATTCCGATAAGTGTCCCCCCTCCCACCCTAGGCCTGTTATTTCATAATTTTCCTGGGAGTCGGGATATATACTCAGTAAATTTTGTATAGAAAAACAAAATGCAAATATAAATGCATAGTTATATAGTATACAAAATCTGGGGGTGGGGGAGGGGCAACTGACACGCCCCCTGGTGTCCCAGGTGATGGTCTGCCTCCCCTTCCACGCTGAGCTATGTGCACCCTTCCTTACCAATTTCCTCTACATGAGGGAAACATTGTCAAGGTCTTAGCTCAACTTATCAGAGTCATACTGTACTTCCATCATGACGAGCCAATCGCTCACGTAAGCTCAAAGTTCATTTTCCGCAGCTGGAAATGAAGGCATTTACCCCTACTCTAACACTCCACCAGGCATTAACCTAACTTGAATTACTCATTTAAGAAAGCAAATCTAAAATTCGAAAAAGTATTGTTCACTTTACATTATTTCCTTTCAGTTAGGATTTCAACATTTTAAACTGAAAGGGATACATATTTATGTACGTTTCCTTCAATAAAAGCATTGCACTCCCGGTTAAACAACCTAATTCGATGCTCTAAATGCTTCCCGAAAATTTGAAGTAATCACGTTTGCCTGTTTTCTGAAATAACCGATTCAATATCTTCTGTTAACGTCTAAGGTATCCACAATGAATAAGAGCAGCTTCGTGCGATTCCCAGTCAACTGCTGTCTTCTTTTAGTTTGGCTCATTTTTACTAATTTGGCTGCGCATGCGGATAAGTAACCTACAATCAATGTATTTTATTTTACTTGGATGGAGACAAAATAGCACACGCCATTTAAAGTCCATTCTTGTGAGCAAAAGAACACAGACACTTAAATGAAAAACCCTCAATATCCCAGACAGCGTCGGTTATTCAATTTTTTAAACCCCTTGATGGTTTTTCCTTTCTGAAATCCGAAAACAGATTTTCGGCCTGCATTGGTTTGTCGTATGCGGCACGGAAAATTGCATTCACCAGTTTCTTCGACTCTTTTTCTGCTTTCTTTTACGTTTTAAATACCAAATATGACATAGAAATGGCAGTAGATTTCCGTCATTTGTAGTTTAAAAATCTAGTCTGACAGAAAAGGAGGGTGTAGTGCCCCAAACCCCCATTCTAAGTTTGTATGCTGATAAAACTTATGGGCGGCATATTTTCGAGCAGATTTTGTAAGAATTAAACTGTTAAGACTAGACTTGTTTTTTAATTCTGCAGGACGTACTACTTTCTCATGCTGTTGAAAAAACAGGACTCACGACTGTCCTGTAGCTAAGAACGGGTTAATCGAGAATGAGCTTATTTATATTTCATTTACCGCAGAGAAAGAGAATATCTACAAATAGTTACATAGTAACTAATCTGTGCTGAACATCAGACATTTTTGTTAGCTTCATATAGACACCTGTTTCACTAAAATGTTTACTTAAAACATTTTAAAGTGACGATCTATTCGTAGTTACGCCTGTTATAATCAACATCCGTTTATTTTTAAATTCTGAGCCATATGATTTCAATTTATGTATCTTATTTGATACTAAACTAAGCAGAATCAGCAATGCCTTTTTGACAAAAGCTTATTTTATTTTTCAAATATACGCGCTTTTTGTTCAAGCTTTAAAAAAATTCAAAAATGCAAATTTGTTTCCAATCACTAAAGGCTCCTTTAGATGTCACTTATCTCAAATCAATAGGGAAGAATTTCAAACGTAATCCTCATAAAGGGAATATTAATGTGATAGAGGAATATTCTTCAGTTTTGTGCCAGAAACCCTGAAAAGGGCGTCATGTATGTGGGACATAATTGCAATGTAATAAGAATGCGTATGTATTTTGTATTGCTATAACAATGAAGTAATTAAGAAAGAACAGGTGTATAGCCAAACTAGCTTTAACCCTATCTGTTTCTTCTCTCTCCTTTTCAAAATTAGGGCTTTTGTCATCAGTTGTTACGCAACAGAAGTAGGAAACAAAATGTCTCCTAGCGCGTTTCTTGAAAGAAAAAACATCTTGGATACCTACCGAAGAAGAATAAGCTCAATTTATTCATCCTCTGCTGAGTTGATTAGAGCGTTAAATTACACCTTTAATAGGGTACATTTTGGATGTCGGTTAATAAGTTACGGCTACTCAACAAAAAGTTTCTATTCTTCCGAGATACGTTAACTAAAAAACCAGGATTCTATGATACTTGAATTAAAAACACTAGAAATTCGGGATTCGTCCATTAAAAATACCCGGAAGTCTAGAGTAGCTTCTGAAATGTCTCGCTCCCGATTCAAATAACACAGATTTTCAATCTTTCGCATTATGGCGAAACCAACTCTACAACCTTTTGTTGTAAATGTGGTGATAGTAAGAAAAATATTTCATTCTTGATTGAAATTATTTCCAGATCATCCCATCCCGAGAAATTCACTATCTGTCTCTAAGATCTAAAAGTACTAAAAAAGGCGGAAGAAATGGATGGATCCGCAGAAACTTCTACTCATGACCAGTTTTTTTACGGAAAATTGGTAGGAAGAAGCGAAAGCGTGAGTGGCAAAGCAATGTACATATGGTATCTAAAAATAGTATTATCTATACAAGAACTGCCCTATTTTTTATTTACATATATTATTCAGCACTTTTTGATATTTCTGATGTTTGTTTTCATAAGAGAAATATTTTACGCTTCAAAAGTTAGAATAAACTCTGCAGAGAAAGACAATTTGGAAATTCTTCACACCCAATATTATTAGAATATTGTATACTACAAGTATCGATACATAAGTTTGCGCCAAAATTTCAAAAGCACATCCTTTTAAAGTCAATTTTTTAGTGATGACTCTTACTAGTGATATTTAACAATAATGTTACTTTAATTTGCCATAAAAATTCACTAAAACAAAATGCACAAAAAAAAATCGGTTTTTAAATATGCAACACTCACTGAGCTGAAAAATGTTTGATCCAAGAATTGTTTAATTTGTAATAGCTCTAACTGTAACTACGCATTGTCTATGAACTCCGCAGTAGTTGGTTTTTTAAACCATCGCCACACTTAGTATATTTCTTCAGTTTGCTTTCAAACAAAGTTGGCTGGAAGTATTTTGCGTTTGGTAACAAAAAATCTAGAGTTGCAGATTTTTGCTTGAAGTTGAAATTAGTTTTAACCTTCAACGTCCATTGAACAAGAGCGTGAAATATTCCCGTTGCCTTCTCGTGAAAAAAAAATCAGAATTCGGATAGGATTATTCCGCTTTGTTTTCCAGTTACTTTTTACCAGTTAATTTGTACTAGCAATACATATTTGATTCATTTAATCTTAAGAAACAGTATCATTTTGGTGAGGGAATTTCAAAAGTTTATAAATTTTTAAAAGAGTAAATTGACGTTAAGGAGTAATTTCAGTTTTAGATAAAATGGACACCACATTGATCAATGCTCTAACAAATTTTGGGAACTGTCCTTCAATATTAAAGTGGGATAGTTTATGCTTTTGCTTTTTCCAAAATTCTTAAAACTTTTTGTAAGTTTTCTCTCCTCAACTACAGGATCCCAGAACCCCTCGAGAGAACGCGATTAATTAGTTCCGTATTTTTTGATACCCTGATTCTCGCGACTACAGAAAAAAAGTATTCCGTTTCAAGTGTGAAAATAAAAGAAATAAATAAACATGATATTTAAAGATTTTTGACGGGACCGTATAACAGAACCGTTAGTGTAGGTGCAGCATTCAATTTATATCGAATAAAATTTGCATTTCATTTTCTTAAAAATCCCAAACATTGCAATTTTAAACCGTGTCATTCCGGAGAAGATATCAGGGATATACTGAACTCATGATCAAGCTTTTTCTGACATTTTCAAAAATTGACATTTGGAAGGTGAATGGAGATCCAGTTCAGAAGAAATTCTGTCATCTACATATGTACGAAGAGCTAAAAAAATACCTATTAGAAATGATTCAAACGAAAACAATTTTTAAAATATTACGGCGCGTAAATTTTATTGAGCGATTCAAGATGACCAGAAATACATCAGTTCAGCCTACACGTCTCACGATTGTGGATAGTCATGAACTTGAACTTTTCAGTTGTATGGACGGAAAAAAAGATGATTGGAAAAGAGTGTCTTATCTGAATGAATAGGCGTTTCGTCTCTGGTTATAATCAGCCTTGTTCTACCGTTTGCGGCTACTGGCAAAGAAATTTTCTCATTAAATGATCAAAATATTCGGGGAACGCTTGGGGCAGTTTAGGTCAAATTAGCTCTAATAATTACAAAAAAAAATTATGTAGCAAAAAAATCCTAATGTGTTCAAATAGAAACATACTAATCTTAGTTCCAAATAGATACTTTTCTTTTAAAGAATAGTTGGTTCATTTACAATACACCCACTTTAAATGAACCACATTACTGAAATAGTATCTACGAATATTCACATGAAAGTTGAGATCGTATAGGAAATCTTTACTAATAATAAAGCAGAAAGTCTCTCTGTCCGGAGGATGTCTAGATGTCTGGATGTCTGTAGGATGTCTGTAGGATATCTGTAGGATGTCTGTGACGCGCATAGCGCCTAAACCGTTCGGCCGATTTTCATGAAATTTGGCACAAAGTTAGTATGTAGCATGGGGGTGTGCACCTCGAAGCGATTTTTCGAAAATTCGATGTGGTTCTTTTTTTATTCAAATTTTAAGAAAAAAACTATCATAAATTACGAAATTATCATAACGTGGAACCGTAACAAGGGCACAAGCCAATTGGCGAGAAATTTCACCATACATTATTTGTAAATATACAGGCGAACCAAAAGACCTTTAATTTTTCTATTACGGGCGAAGCCGTGCGGGTGCCACTAGTTACTAATAAAGCTGAAAGTCCCTCTGTCCAGAGGATGTCTGGATGTCTGTAGGATATCTGTAGGATGTCTGTGACGCGCATAGCGCCTAGACCGTTCGGCCGATTTTCATGAAATTTGGCACAAAGTTAGTATGTAGCATGGGAGTGTGCACCTCGAAGCGATTTTTCGAAAATTCGATTTTGTTCTTTTTCTATTCCAATTTTAAGAAAAAAATATCATAAGATGGACGAATAAATTACGAAATTATCATAACGTGGAACCGTAACATGGGCACAAGCCAATTGGCGAGATACGAAATTATCATAACGTGGAACCGTAACGTGGGCACCAGCCAATTGGCGAGAAAATTCACTACACATCATTTGTAAATATACAGGCGAACCAAAAGACCTTTTAATTTGCTATTACGGGCGAAGCCGTGCGGGTACCACTAGTGTAAAATACAATTCAAATAATCTTTCGCTGTATGTTATTTACACTAAATATTTCAGGTAGGGCCCTTAAGACTAAATTGTACTTTTTTGGTATTGATATCGCTTGATATAGCTCAACTCCGTAATGTCGCTTCAACTCTAGATTAATTTTCCCATTCGGTGCATCATTTGTAGTCACATTGGTTATACTCACGAAGGTATATAGCATTGCGAAGCAACTCGAAGAATAGGAGTCTTTTAACCAATTTCTTCAAATGCTAACGGTCATTATATCGAAGTAACATAGAATGAGTTTAATCCCATTGGTACCTTTCTTCAAGTTCTGTTACATTAAAGTTCTGTTATATTTTAACTCAATGCTTCGCGCGAGGTTCTGTTTTACACATAACATGCTCAATATTTTCTTTAAAATTATATAACGGTGATACACTGCACACTTGCAAAAATTATAAAAGGTGAAGTGAAATAAGGGCTTAGGCGAAATTAGTCAAACTATATTTTGAGCTCTATTGATACATTGCGTGTAACCGTTTGTGCCCAACTTAATCAGACAAAAACCTTTAAATGTTAAAAGACAGCACGTGGGTTCACTTTCGCGAATAGCAGCTTGTTGTACTGATTTTGCTAAAGTTTTTCAAAATCTTGTTTCCTACCTTTTTACTTAGTTCATTCTCATCTTTTTTTAAGTATCCCTGACTAAAACATCATCGTAAAATAAAAGAGCGTTATATGAGGCTGGTATAACTCATGCAAAACTTGACGAATACTGTTCTAAATTCGATTCAATAATAACCTAGTTTCACCTTCGCACAGTTAAAACTAACTAAATATATTATTTTAAATTGTTCAACATTCGATGACGCAAACATGTCATGATTAACTACGCATTAAGTTTGTTGCGTCTCAAATCGGGCTTTGCGCAAGAGAGAAAACATAGGTGACCAAGCGTTGTTGGCAAGATTTTTTTTTCTTTCAAACCATCCGAAAAACATTTAATTATCATTAGAACTAACAGTTTCCTCTACACTGACATATTTCGTTGCGCAAAAGGTATGACTGCTTTACGCGGGCCTTGATGACAGACAAACTAAAAATATTGAATAGATAACCATTCGAAGAGAAATGAAAGGAATCCAGATTTTTTTTTTCAGTATTTATACAATTGTTTAATTTTGAACCGTTTTGGGACATCTGATGTAAGCTACTTAATAATTGTGTGTCTGAAGACATGTAATTTCTACAACGTAATTTTTTTTTCCGTGTCCAACGAATCAGTTAAATAAAGTAAATCAGTAAATACATCTGAAACCAACTAAGCAAGCTTGTACAATAAAGCTAAACGACAACAGATGACGAAAGTGCAAAAAACGGAAAATTTGTGACATCAAGCATTTTACATGAATATATTCATGAAAAATAGAGGGATAAAAGGGGAAGGGATCAAAACTAATGGGGAAAGTGTGAATTTATTCGCAGTACCTTATTATAAACACAATCTGGTTTTCTGACGACAGTGCTCTAAGCGGTAGCTCAGCGTGCCGTAGTACTCACCCTCAAAAGCGATCTGAAGCATGAAAATGATTACTTTTTCCCTTTTTCAGATTAATTAAAATCGTTGCAGGTTTGATATTGAATGAAGTTAACAAACCCAGTGCAGTTAAAGCATCATATGGAAAAAGGGAGACAGATCAATAATAAGCATTTAAACATTGTTCCTTGCCCCCCCCCCCCTCCTCTTCCTTCTTGCAAGTGTCGTAATGAAACATTCTTAAGAATGTACAAGGTTCAAAGAACACCAAATATTACGTAAGCCTGAATTTTAAAAGCTCCTAGAAATAAGCAGAGAGCATAAATTAACAGTTGCTGCCGGAAAAATGCAGTAAAAAGTCTAATCCGAGGAGTCATTACTGAAGTTTTTCCGTGAAAAATATTGTTAAAACATTTCTGGCACCATTAATTTGTTATTAAAAGAGACTGCTATAAGCCGAACGACACTAATACTTCCTTGTACGAAGTAAAAAGAAAGTATTGTAATCAAAAAATTTCACTCAAATTTTGGCCTAACTTCCAGTCCACTGAATGTCAACTCGTTTTGCCCATTCTCCGCACGTCCGATGAGCCATATATCCGTAAACGAATACATATATAAAGCCGTTATCGGCAACCCAATGAACCATTTTGACCTTCCCTGAGTTCATAAGAATGAATATTCTCGGTACGCCTGTATGTACACAAGTAGGATCTGTATAGAGTCTAGTTACGCAAATCCGTTTTTGATTCCACTCTGTTTCTCCTAAAGAAGTTTCTTCTCTTTGTGTCACATCAATGTTGATTGCAATGCAGACTTAAATAACATTATAATTTGGACACCACTTTATGACATATCATCAGACTAGAATTGAGGGAGTGAGAAACAAAGGGATCAAAGTGACAAAATTAAAAATTTGGAGATAACCAGTACAAATGTTAGAACACTAGTAGGTGCTGCAGTACAGCACGATTTCGATTATTTTTTGAATTAAAGGCTAACCTCAAATTTGAATGCGAGTTACTAGAAACTTAAAATTCCACTTACATTCCTTTGCTTCTCACTGCCCCAATGGGTATTCTCATTATGCATATAAAATATTTTGCTAAAAGATAGCATATTTCCTTTATTTTCATTTATTTATTTATTATTATTTTTCTTTTTTTTTATATTAATAAAGATAACGCAACGCATTAAGGGTTCTGTTAAACAATTTTGCTGCCAGTTACGAATTCAAGAAATGCGGTACATAGAAAATTTGGTAGATAAATGAGATGCCAAATCTAATGACATTTTTGCGCAATTCTAAACTATATCCCTGTCGATTGACAAAAACTGTTCAAAACAAAACTCTGTAATATGAATCTCTTAAGTTTTTTCTCAGCAGTTTGCTTCAAACTAGGAGCACAAGTACTTACGCCTCTGAGGTTCTACTATACTACAATTTTGCTCCTTTTACCCCCTCAGAAATATATTCTGTTCCTGGGATGTTACTTTCAGGCGCTAACATAAGCGTCCAATGTCTTTTCATTCGTAAGTGAAATTCTCTATCGGTTGCATTTTTTATAGGTTCGAGAAAGAATCTACGCATTTAAGAAGCATTACTTTGTAAAACCTCTTTTGAGATGTTGAAAAGCATCGATTATTCAATAGGAGTGCAAAGTAGTGGAATGTCCACATAAGTTTCTTTAATTTTATTTAATGCACACTTGACTTCAACTATTGAATTGATCCATTTTTACACCACATGTGTGGATGCGTATGTGAAGTGAAATGGCATTCTTATCATACATAAAATACATTTCGTTTAGCGATGATAACCGATTTTTTCCTCTTTTTTGGAATCAAGACGATGATATGCCAAAAATTTAAATGTTCTGTCAAACAATTTTGATGCCAATTTTGAATTCAAGAAATGTGCATTCAAGTGAGGTATTTTCAAATAGAAATTTCAACACTTACTAAACTTAGCTGACTGGAAAATTGTACAGTTGTTTCAAAAAGCTAAAGTTGAAAATTACACAATGCCAATATTTTAGAATTAGCATTACACTTGTAAAAGCTAATGTCACAGTATTAACAAAAAAAAAAAAAGACTTTATAATCCATTTGATTTTACTCTATTTTTTGGATCAAACTTTAACAAAATTTACCTAACTAATTTCAAGTTATTTGTAAAAATAAATAGTTAAATGAAAAAAAAAAATTCAATAAAAAAGGTTGCAGCAGTTAAAAATTTAAAATTATGCATTGCCGTTTTGATATAATTATAAACCATTATTAAAAGATGAAACAAATGTATACTAGCGTCGGCACAATCAAGGTGCAGTTATAACCATGATTAAATATTGGCTGCATTGCATAAACAGTAACATTAATAAAATGTATCACAACTGTAGTTGGGGCAAAACTAACCTGGAAGCGTCGTCAAGCTGTGATTAGGATATGCGCAGCATTTCCAATGCTGCCAAGTTAGGTTTGCCCCAACTGTAGGTACTGAAAACGACTAAGAAACAAAATGAATGATTAAAATAAATGCCATTAACAGTGTAAAAAAAAGTCCCAAATAATTTAAAATGATGCAAAACAATGTGAAATGTATTGAAGACTGGTGATCATTTCGTGAATGTGGTCACTGCTATTCCTTGGCTTTAACAGTGGCTTCGAGTTTTTGTTGAAGAAAACTATAGTTCGTTTTTAAATGGAAAACCGACAGTTTTGGTTTTAAAGTTCACAGCTTCATGTAGCGCAGAGTGATAAAAAGCAGCTGTATGCAAAGTCTGGATGCTTGTTACGACGAACGTGCTGATCTTCCCAGAAGCGTAATTTAGATAACGCAACAAATATCATCGAGTTATTAGAAATGATACACAGGTTGATTTGCAGTTTTAGAGAAGGATGAACGTTCTCCAATTTCAGCATAAGTGATAAATTGTGGATTCAGTGAGAGACAATGTTTTCATTTCTGTCTTACACAATTGCACAGAAATCTGAGTCATCTTTCTTATTAGTCAGATTTTTCGAAATTAGTAGGCAAATAAGTAGTCTCAGGTATACCAAAGCGAGTCCAGGAATGGTCGAATTTGCAGAGGAAAAATTGCTTTTCCTCCATTTGGTGCACTAATCCAGTGATTTTGAGAGTTACCGATGACAAGAAATTTTTTCGCAAAAGCATGCTTCTAGATTCTTTTCTTTGCTTTTGTTAAACATGCTTTGATTTCCAGGTTACATTTTTCTGTGAATCAGTCATGTGTATCACTAGCCAGTTTTACGAAGCAACTTTGAAGATTCACAAGGAATTATTGCCAAGCAGTATGCGCAGTGAAACTCTCATTCAGTCTACGCAGCGAAAACCACGCGTCATCTGGACTTCTCGACTGCAAACACTTATTCTGCGATCTGACGTATCTAGGCAGAAAGCATGACTGATAATTAGTTGGCAAATAAGTAGTCTCAGGTATACCAAAGAGACCAGGAATGGTCGAATCTGTATAGAAAAAATTGCTTTTGCTCCACTTGGTACACTAATCCAGTGATTTTGGGAGAATCACTGATTACAAATTTTTATGTAATAGCATGCCTCTAGTTTTTTTTTTTTTTTTTTGAACATGCTTTTATTTCTAGGACGAAGCAACTTTGAAGAGTCGCAAGGAATTATCACCAATCAATATGCGCAGTGAAGCTATTATTCAGACTTCATAGCACAAGTCAAGCCACGTCTGAACTTCTCGATTACAAACATTTATGCTGTAATCTGACATATGTAGGAAGAAAACATGGATGACTGAGAACAGTATTCCTTCAGTCTAGTTTTTAACTGTGGTGCAAGAGTCAAAAATAAATGCTAAATACATTTCTCGGAGTAAGGTTTTGATGTAATAATCACTTCAATTCAGTTGATTGTAGCTAAGAAAGCAATACGTTAGAGGATGAGAATCGACGAATTTTTTAGAAGATAAATATGTTTAGAATAACCATGCTATTAAGCGGCTGAGCATGTAGAGGTTTCAACAAATCTTGCTTAATGTCTGCTCAATCCTGCTGTAAGATAGTTGAGGTTTGAAGAGTGGCAATGGAATGGAAACATTTTGTTTCATCTAGCCACAGCTCAAAAAAGAGGCATTACGTCTTCAGGAACATTGCAGTTTTATTCTGTGTGCAGTTTTCCCATGGCAGAGATTAGCATGGATTTTAGTCCTATTTTTCTTCAATATTTGGCTTTTAAAAAACAAATTCAGTTTTCTTTCCATTTCAATTTTGTTAAAACACTGATTTTTTTTGACCTCTTCTCAGGGTTTTTTTTTTCTTTTTTTGTTCGTCTAATCAGAAGTAGTTTTTTTCTTTCTATTCTTCACAATTGTTTCAATTGTCGTTTTGGACTTTTTCAATTTTCAGAAGACATGCTGGCATTTTCAGCAAAAAAAAAAAGAATTTTTTTTTTTGCGTAAATTGTTGCTCAGTTCTACAAATAAAAGCAGAAACGTCTGCAAGAAGCGTTCCCTTCAATGTTGACAACTTAATAAGATCATTCACAAGATAAAACGTAATAAAAACATCATAGTTTCATTACGATTTATTTGTGTATTTTATTAATAGGTTTATTTACACTTTTTTTAGTAGTGTAATATAACTTTCAGGTTCATTTTTTTCACCCGTTTTTTTCTATTCTCCTTAAAAACTCATTTTCTATTTTTTTTCTTTTTTATTTTGGTTTCTAACAATATGGATTTAAACACTATCACAATTTTTGAATTTAAAACCTTTTAGAATTTATAGCAGTTTAGAAGCTTTAAAATGTACATATTACTATAAGATAAAAATTAAGAACCGGAAACAGCTGATTGAAAATGGTTAGTTTCAAACTAACATGTCTAGCTTTACAAACTGCGAAATTTTTAGCAATACTGGTTCTAAAAAGTTAGATTTTGGAAAAACAGCTTTCTTCCAAAAAGTAGTATTAAAATATAGCTATTTTTATTTATATAAAGCAATGTTATTTTCCAATAAATTCTGGGTCATGATATTTCTCATGACTTGAATTCATTACTTAACGCGAATATTTTAAGGTTCACTTCATGTAATTATAAAATCAATCCAAAGAGTTAAAAAAAATGTCTTATTTTTTAAAGGGTGAATATAATTATTTAAACCTTAGTACCTTATACGTATTTATATTTTAAATAAAAATGTTTCTTTCTCCTTCGGACAACTTTTTAAAAACAAAGCGTATGAGATTTAATGAATAGAAGTTTTAAGAAAAGGAAGTTTCAATTCAGATACCATTATTGAAATAGGATTAAAAGAAATCAAATTTCAATAGCCGTGCATATTATAGTGATGTATGTATCTCTTATCACTAAAACTTTTGAATATTTAAGAATTTTGGCATAAGTTGTCTCCTAGAGAAATAAAAGCTGAAAATGAGTTTCCAAGTAACAGATGACATTTGTTTCGGACAATAAGATATTTACATTTATAGCTGATGCACTGAGAAGCAAAGGGATGTAAGAGGAGAAATTCGAGTTTTGAGCAAAACGCGTTAAAAAATGCGTTTCTAGGTTGGTTTCGTTTTTTTTTTTGGGGGGGGGGGAATCATAATCTATAGCAGCACTTAATAGTACTATCTCTTGTCTCAAGACAGGAGAGGTTTACCTATTGTTTGTACTGGTAATTTATTTATTTTTTAGTTTAGCACTTACATCTCTTTGCTTCTCACTGCCTCAATTGCATTAAATATTATATTACTTCATTGCTAAAAAACCCCATTAACATTGGTTTTGTGAGGTAAAATTTCGCATTCAGCGATCTATGTTTTCATGAGAAATTTGCGCTTGTGTGCTGCTTTTTTTTTTTTTTTTTTGTCGTCTGGGGATCCCTGACCAGATGCAACTGGTCTCTTCACCCCAGATGGTCGACAATGCGGCAAGCAAAACAGTGATTGTACAAATAAAAGTAAAAACTAATCTATTTTTTAAATTATTTGCCATTTACTTAAAGTCACAAAACATTATATTTTGTAAAAAGTACTGCACAGGTTCTTTGAACGCATTATTTCAGTTATTTAATCAATAAATGTATGTTCAAAAGAGTAAAACTATGCAATAAACTACATAAGTAACAGAAATATGCAGGCAGTACTTCTAAAGCTATAAACAGGAGACTGAGGGTTGAGTGGGTGTTCTTTAGGGTAACTCTGATATTTAAAAATGTTCCTTTAAGAAAAAACTCCGGAAACAATATTCATTGTTAAAAGACGAGTTCATCCTTTTTGAACAATGTGCTTGCTTGAAAATAGCAAGATCATCCTTAACAATTTGGAATACAAAACGAGTTTCTGCCGATGCACCCTTTTTTTTTTATTTACCATTCGTTATTATATCAGTCTTGAAGTTGATAAACGAATACTTCATGCATTAAATAAGCTTCATTTAAGACTTCACTTTACGTAAAAAAATACTTGTGTGTGCTGCTTTTTTTTCTGTCGTCTGGGGATCCCTGACCAGATGCAACTGGTCTCTTCACCCCAGATGGTCGACAATGCGGCACGCAAAACAGTGATTGTACAAATAAAAGTAAAAACTAATCTATTTTTAAAATTATTTGCCATTTACTTAAAGTCACAAAACATTATATTTTGTAAAAAGTACTGCACAGGTTCTTTGAACGCATTATTTCAGTTATTTAATCAATAAATGTATGTTCAAAAGAGTAAACTATGCAATGAACTACATAAGTAATAGAAATATGCAGGCAGTACTTCTAAAGCTATGAACACGAGACTGAGGGTTGAGTGGGTGTTCTTTAGGGTAACTCTGATATTTAAAAATGTTCCTTTAAGAAAAAAACTCCGGAAACAATATTCATTGTTAAAAGACGAGTTCATCCTTTTTGAACAATGTGCTTGCTTGAAAATAGCAAGATCATCCTTAACAATTTGGAATGCAAAACGAGTTTCTGCCGATGCACCCTTTTTTTTTTTCCATTTACCATTCGTTATTATATCAGTCTTGAAGTTGATAAACGAATACTTCATGCATTAAATAAGCTTCATTTAAGACTACACTTTACGTAAAAAAATACTTGTGTGTGCTGCTTTTTTTTCTGTCGTCTGGGGATCCCTGACCAGATGCAACTGGTCTCTTCACCCCAGATGGTCGACAATGCGGCACGCAAAACAGTGATTGTACAAATAAAAGTAAAAACTAATCTATTTTTTAAATTATTTGCCATTTACTTAAAGTCACAAAACATTATATTTTGTAAAAAGTACTGCACAGGTTCTTTGAACGCATTATTTCAGTTATTTAATCAATAAATGTATGTTCAAAAGAGTAAACTATGCAATGAACTACATAAGTAATAGAAATATGCAGGCAGTACTTCTAAAGCTATGAACACGAGACTGAGGGTTGAGTGGGTGTTCTTTAGGGTAACTCTGATATTTAAAAATGTTCCTTTAAGAAAAAAACTCCGGAAACAATATTCATTGTTAAAAGACGAGTTCATCCTTTTTGAACAATGTGCTTGCTTGAAAATAGCAAGATCATCCTTAACAATTTGGAATACAAAACGAGTTTCTGCCGATGCACCCTTTTTTTTTTCCATTTACCATTCGTTATTATATCAGTCTTGAAGTTGATAAACGAATACTTCATGCATTAAATAAGCTTCATTTAAGACTACACTTTACGTAAAAAAATACTTGTGTGTGCTGCTTTTTTTTCTGTCGTCTGGGGATCCCTGACCAGATGCAACTGGTCTCTTCACCCCAGATGGTCGACAATGCGGCACGCAAAACAGTGATTGTACAAATAAAAGTAAAAACTAATCTATTTTTTAAATTATTTGCCATTTACTTAAAGTCACAAAACATTATATTTTGTAAAAAGTACTGCACAGGTTCTTTGAACGCATTATTTCAGTTATTTAATCAATAAATGTATGTTCAAAAGAGTAAACTATGCAATGAACTACATAAGTAATAGAAATATGCAGGCAGTACTTCTAAAGCTATGAACACGAGACTGAGGGTTGAGTGGGTGTTCTTTAGGGTAACTCTGATATTTAAAAATGTTCCTTTAAGAAAAAAACTCCGGAAACAATATTCATTGTTAAAAGACGAGTTCATCCTTTTTGAACAATGTGCTTGCTTGAAAATAGCAAGATCATCCTTAACAATTTGGAATACAAAACGAGTTTCTGCCGATGCACCCTTTTTTTTTTCCATTTACCATTCGTTATTATATCAGTCTTGAAGTTGATAAACGAATACTTCATGCATTAAATAAGCTGCATTTAAGACTACACTTTACGTAAAAAAATACTTGTGTGTGCTGCTTTTTTTTCTGTCGTCTGGGGATCCCTGACCAGATGCAACTGGTCTCTTCACCCCAGATGGTCGACAATGCGGCACGCAAAACAGTGATTGTACAAATAAAAGTAAAAACTAATCTATTTTTTAAATTATTTGCCATTTACTTAAAGTCACAAAACATTATATTTTGTAAAAAGTACTGCACAGGTTCTTTGAACGCATTATTTCAGTTATTTAATCAATAAATGTATGTTCAAAAGAGTAAACTATGCAATGAACTACATAAGTAATAGAAATATGCAGGCAGTACTTCTAAAGCTATGAACACGAGACTGAGGGTTGAGTGGGTGTTCTTTAGGGTAACTCTGATATTTAAAAATGTTCCTTTAAGAAAAAAACTCCGGAAACAATATTCATTGTTAAAAGACGAGTTCATCCTTTTTGAACAATGTGCTTGCTTGAAAATAGCAAGATCATCCTTAACAATTTGGAATACAAAACGAGTTTCTGCCGATGCACCCTTTTTTTTTTCCATTTACCATTCGTTATTATATCAGTCTTGAAGTTGATAAACGAATACTTCATGCATTAAATAAGCTTCATTTAAGACTACACTTTACGTAAAAAAATACTTGTGTGTGCTGCTTTTTTTTCTGTCGTCTGGGGATCCCTGACCAGATGCAACTGGTCTCTTCACCCCAGATGGTCGACAATGCGGCACGCAAAACAGTGATTGTACAAATAAAAGTAAAAACTAATCTATTTTTTAAATTATTTGCCATTTACTTAAAGTCACAAAACATTATATTTTGTAAAAAGTACTGCACAGGTTCTTTGAACGCATTATTTCAGTTATTTAATCAATAAATGTATGTTCAAAAGAGTAAACTATGCAATGAACTACATAAGTAATAGAAATATGCAGGCAGTACTTCTAAAGCTATGAACACGAGACTGAGGGTTGAGTGGGTGTTCTTTAGGGTAACTCTGATATTTAAAAATGTTCCTTTAAGAAAAAAACTCCGGAAACAATATTCATTGTTAAAAGACGAGTTCATCCTTTTTGAACAATGTGCTTGCTTGAAAATAGCAAGATCATCCTTAACAATTTGGAATACAAAACGAGTTTCTGCCGATGCACCCTTTTTTTTTTCCATTTACCATTCGTTATTATATCAGTCTTGAAGTTGATAAACGAATACTTCATGCATTAAATAAGCTTCATTTAAGACTACACTTTACGTAAAAAAATACTTGTGTGTGCTGCTTTTTTTTCTGTCGTCTGGGGATCCCTGACCAGATGCAACTGGTCTCTTCACCCCAGATGGTCGACAATGCGGCACGCAAAACAGTGATTGTACAAATAAAAGTAAAAACTAATCTATTTTTTAAATTATTTGCCATTTACTTAAAGTCACAAAACATTATATTTTGTAAAAAGTACTGCACAGGTTCTTTGAACGCATTATTTCAGTTATTTAATCAATAAATGTATGTTCAAAAGAGTAAACTATGCAATGAACTACATAAGTAATAGAAATATGCAGGCAGTACTTCTAAAGCTATGAACACGAGACTGAGGGTTGAGTGGGTGTTCTTTAGGGTAACTCTGATATTTAAAAATGTTCCTTTAAGAAAAAAACTCCGGAAACAATATTCATTGTTAAAAGACGAGTTCATCCTTTTTGAACAATGTGCTTGCTTGAAAATAGCAAGATCATCCTTAACAATTTGGAATACAAAACGAGTTTCTGCCGATGCACCCTTTTTTTTTTCCATTTACCATTCGTTATTATATCAGTCTTGAAGTTGATAAACGAATACTTCATGCATTAAATAAGCTTCATTTAAGACTACACTTTACGTAAAAAAATACTTGTGTGTGCTGCTTTTTTTTCTGTCGTCTGGGGATCCCTGACCAGATGCAACTGGTCTCTTCACCCCAGATGGTCGACAATGCGGCACGCAAAACAGTGATTGTACAAATAAAAGTAAAAACTAATCTATTTTTTAAATTATTTGCCATTTACTTAAAGTCACAAAACATTATATTTTGTAAAAAGTACTGCACAGGTTCTTTGAACGCATTATTTCAGTTATTTAATCAATAAATGTATGTTCAAAAGAGTAAACTATGCAATGAACTACATAAGTAATAGAAATATGCAGGCAGTACTTCTAAAGCTATGAACACGAGACTGAGGGTTGAGTGGGTGTTCTTTAGGGTAACTCTGATATTTAAAAATGTTCCTTTAAGAAAAAAACTCCGGAAACAATATTCATTGTTAAAAGACGAGTTCATCCTTTTTGAACAATGTGCTTGCTTGAAAATAGCAAGATCATCCTTAACAATTTGGAATACAAAACGAGTTTCTGCCGATGCACCCTTTTTTTTTTCCATTTACCATTCGTTATTATATCAGTCTTGAAGTTGATAAACGAATACTTCATGCATTAAATAAGCTTCATTTAAGACTACACTTTACGTAAAAAAATACTTGTGTGTGCTGCTTTTTTTTCTGTCGTCTGGGGATCCCTGACCAGATGCAACTGGTCTCTTCACCCCAGATGGTCGACAATGCGGCACGCAAAACAGTGATTGTACAAATAAAAGTAAAAACTAATCTATTTTTTAAATTATTTGCCATTTACTTAAAGTCACAAAACATTATATTTTGTAAAAAGTACTGCACAGGTTCTTTGAACGCATTATTTCAGTTATTTAATCAATAAATGTATGTTCAAAAGAGTAAACTATGCAATGAACTACATAAGTAATAGAAATATGCAGGCAGTACTTCTAAAGCTATGAACACGAGACTGAGGGTTGAGTGGGTGTTCTTTAGGGTAACTCTGATATTTAAAAATGTTCCTTTAAGAAAAAAACTCCGGAAACAATATTCATTGTTAAAAGACGAGTTCATCCTTTTTGAACAATGTGCTTGCTTGAAAATAGCAAGATCATCCTTAACAATTTGGAATACAAAACGAGTTTCTGCCGATGCACCCTTTTTTTTTTCCATTTACCATTCGTTATTATATCAGTCTTGAAGTTGATAAACGAATACTTCATGCATTAAATAAGCTTCATTTAAGACTTCACTTTACGTAAAAAAATACTTGTGTGTGCTGCTTTTTTTTCTGTCGTCTGGGGATCCCTGACCAGATGCAACTGGTCTCTTCACCCCAGATGGTCGACAATGCGGCACGCAAAACAGTGATTGTACAAATAAAAGTAAAAACTAATCTATTTTTTAAATTATTTGCCATTTACTTAAAGTCACAAAACATTATATTTTGTAAAAAGTACTGCACAGGTTCTTTGAACGCATTATTTCAGTTATTTAATCAATAAATGTATGTTCAAAAGAGTAAACTATGCAATGAACTACATAAGTAATAGAAATATGCAGGCAGTACTTCTAAAGCTATGAACACGAGACTGAGGGTTGAGTGGGTGTTCTTTAGGGTAACTCTGATATTTAAAAATGTTCCTTTAAGAAAAAAACTCCGGAAACAATATTCATTGTTAAAAGACGAGTTCATCCTTTTTGAACAATGTGCTTGCTTGAAAATAGCAAGATCATCCTTAACAATTTGGAATACAAAACGAGTTTCTGCCGATGCACCCTTTTTTTTTTCCATTTACCATTCGTTATTATATCAGTCTTGAAGTTGATAAACGAATACTTCATGCATTAAATAAGCTTCATTTAAGACTACACTTTACGTAAAAAAATACTTGTGTGTGCTGCTTTTTTTTCTGTCGTCTGGGGATCCCTGACCAGATGCAACTGGTCTCTTCACCCCAGATGGTCGACAATGCGGCACGCAAAACAGTGATTGTACAAATAAAAGTAAAAACTAATCTATTTTTTAAATTATTTGCCATTTACTTAAAGTCACAAAACATTATATTTTGTAAAAAGTACTGCACAGGTTCTTTGAACGCATTATTTCAGTTATTTAATCAATAAATGTATGTTCAAAAGAGTAAACTATGCAATGAACTACATAAGTAATAGAAATATGCAGGCAGTACTTCTAAAGCTATGAACACGAGACTGAGGGTTGAGTGGGTGTTCTTTAGGGTAACTCTGATATTTAAAAATGTTCCTTTAAGAAAAAAACTCCGGAAACAATATTCATTGTTAAAAGACGAGTTCATCCTTTTTGAACAATGTGCTTGCTTGAAAATAGCAAGATCATCCTTAACAATTTGGAATACAAAACGAGTTTCTGCCGATGCACCCTTTTTTTTTTCCATTTACCATTCGTTATTATATCAGTCTTGAAGTTGATAAACGAATACTTCATGCATTAAATAAGCTTCATTTAAGACTACACTTTACGTAAAAAAATACTTGTGTGTGCTGCTTTTTTTTCTGTCGTCTGGGGATCCCTGACCAGATGCAACTGGTCTCTTCACCCCAGATGGTCGACAATGCGGCACGCAAAACAGTGATTGTACAAATAAAAGTAAAAACTAATCTATTTTTTAAATTATTTGCCATTTACTTAAAGTCACAAAACATTATATTTTGTAAAAAGTACTGCACAGGTTCTTTGAACGCATTATTTCAGTTATTTAATCAATAAATGTATGTTCAAAAGAGTAAACTATGCAATGAACTACATAAGTAATAGAAATATGCAGGCAGTACTTCTAAAGCTATGAACACGAGACTGAGGGGGTTGAGTGGGTGTTCTTTAGGGTAACTCTGATATTTAAAAATGTTCCTTTAAGAAAAAAACTCCGGAAACAATATTCATTGTTAAAAGACGAGTTCATCCTTTTTGAACAATGTGCTTGCTTGAAAATAGCAAGATCATCCTTAACAATTTGGAATACAAAACGAGTTTCTGCCGATGCACCCTTTTTTTTTTCCATTTACCATTCGTTATTATATCAGTCTTGAAGTTGATAAACGAATACTTCATGCATTAAATAAGCTTCATTTAAGACTACACTTTACGTAAAAAAATACTTGTGTGTGCTGCTTGTTTTTTTTTTTTTTTTGTCGTCTGGGGATCCCTGACCAGATGCAACTGGTCTCTTCACCCCAGATGGTCGACAATGCGGCACGCAAAACAGTGATTGTACAAATAAAAGTAAAAACTAATCTATTTTTTAAATTATTTGCCATTTACTTAAAGTCACAAAACATTATATTTTGTAAAAAGTACTGCACAGGTTCTTTGAACGCATTATTTCAGTTATTTAATCAATAAATGTATGTTCAAAAGAGTAAAACTATGCAATAAACTACATAAGTAACAGAAATATGCAGGCAGTACTTCTAAAGCTATAAACAGGAGACTGAGTGTTGAGTGGGTGTTCTTTAGGGTAACTCTTAGCTTTGAAAATGAATCTTTTAAGAAAAAACTCCGGAAACTACTCATTGTTCAAAGAGGATTATTTCATCCTCTTTGAACAATGTGCTTGCTTGAAAAGAGCAATATTATCCCTAACAATTTGGAATATAAAACGAGTTCCCGCCAGAACACCGTGTCTACTTCTCTACTTATTTTTGATAGACACAAGCGCGAAGTTCATTGAAGAAATTTTCACTCATTAAATAAAATATGGCTTTATGTAAATGTGTCAATACAAATGTACATTCTTATAAAATGTTGAGATCAGTAAAACTTCCCACATTAATAGCATTGTTACAATAACTATAAAATCATCACCGTCAATGCATATACTTTTGTTTTATTGGTTAACTAGTAAATAAAACCTTTTTTCATATTTTTCATTTATCTCTTTCCTTCTCCCTTTCATCCACCTTTTTTTTTTTACTTTCAATTATGCCCCACCCTCACTCTTATCATTCAAGACATGGGAAGTTTTACTAATGAAGCAATGCATAATTATCAAGAAACTGCGTTTTCTAACCACAAATTTCGATTTTGTATGTCATTAAATTTAGAAAAAAAAACATGCTTTCAAGAAAGTAAATGCTTAAATAATAGCAACCGTTGCAATGTTGATGACAAAAGTACAATTTTCCAGTCAATTTTTCATACAGAAAATTAATATACCGCAATAATTTTCTACATAAAATTAATAAAATTAGCAATGTGAATGCCAATGTTTATTAGTATTCAATCAACAACGTAAACAAATCATTTAAATTTCATCTGAACTCTTATTTTTGTAAGTTGTAAAGCATTTTCCCCTAACACCTTGAAACTTGAAAAATTCGAAGTGTCACAGAAAAATTTTAATTAACCTGACAACTTAAAAAAAAACTCTTGGTGTGGACATCACACTTTTTTCATGGACCCCTATTAAATAACATGTTTATTTAAACCCTAAAAGAACTATTTCCTTTAAAGCCTACCGTTAATAATTTTACTGTATCACCTTATTTGACTGTAAAACTTCTTTAAATGCGTGCAAGAAAGAAAGAAATCTTATAATGGGAATGTTTTGCCGCTTAAACTCACCAAGTGGCACGAAATAGTTACGTGAATATTACAAATTATTTGAGAGATGCAGAAAACGACTTGAAATTAACATCAATGTGACGCAAAACAGAATAAAACGCCATTTCGGACTATCCGATAGTAACCAAAGACGGAGGTGCGGAATAAGACGCTGTATAGCAGGTCCTGTGTTTGAACTTTTACCTTCTGTGACAAACCATTTCGAAGTTGTCACATACCTTCTGTGACAAACCATTTCGAAGTTGTCACATACCTTCTGTGACAAACCATTTCGAAGTTGTCACATACCTTCTGTGACAAACCATTTCGAAGTTGTCACATACCTTTGTAGTTACGTCACAAAAGCACTCGTCAAAATGTACTCGGGGTGGTCAAAATGGGTATTGCGAATGCACTTGCATCTATAAGTGCATTTGTTCCTACAGACGACAATGAATAAAACTAGTCTTAAGTGTTTCAGGAACGATTAAAACAAAAAAATTAAGTTAGAAGGGGAAATGTAACGTGAATACAGTACTTTCCTTACTTGATAAATAAATAGATATATTAGAACGGTCGTTTTCAGAAAGATATGCAGTCTCAAATTTAAAAAAAAACGCTGCATAAAATTGTGAAATTAAAATACATTATAAAAGTTGTAACTTTCACAAGTTTTAAGTGTAATGATAGAAATAAAAACAACCATTACAGTTAATTTCTTAAGTTTAAGTTATTTTAGTAGCAAAACCATTAAAAAAAAAAAGATTCTTATCTTTAAACGGTACTGCTCAAAACTACTTATATTTAAATTAAATACTAATATTTTCCCTCCCGCTTTTGCAGTTGAGAGTTTAATGTGTTTCCATTTATTTTTAGATTCTGCTTCATAACTTCGGTGAAATAAACAATTACAAAAGGGAAAAAGTAATCATCTCTCATGAACATTATTTGAAATCTGTCATTCTCGTCTAAAATATCTATTAACGTTTCTTACTGAAAACTGAAAGGGCAAAATTTACCAAAAGAAATTACAATTGTCGTAAATCAGGGAATTTAAAACAATAGTGTAGACGGTGACCTAAAATTTCGGAAGCAATTAAGAAAATGGATATTCAAATGTTGCAATGTCTCGGAAATGTTTCGAACAGTTAGTTGTGGCAAAAGAGAATCCTTTATCGTCACCCACGTCAATGATCGAAAATGGACGTGCAATAATTTTGCAACAAAACAAAGTCTGAAAACATTACTTTGAAAGCGGCAGGCATATAAAATTAAATTAATTTTTAAAGTCAAAACTAAGTGATGTTGCTTAAAATGGGAAGGCGACGCAGATGAGTAAAAAATTCAAAGAACAAGTTTACAGTTTGGTTTAACAACTCTGTCTAACTTTCGCATTGTTATTAATTGTCTTTATTATATTATCTATTCGTTCAATATTTTTATTAATCTATATCTTCAAACGGTATTTGTCGAAAGATAAATTTTAACTAGTTTATATTTCAACCTTTATCACTAAAAGGGTCGACCCTAATAGTTAACTTTAGAGTCATAAAAACACAAAACTAACAAGAAACTTTGTAAGGTGAGATTTTACATTTTACTCTGCTATTATACTCTCAATTAAAAAGACTCAGATTACCCACCAGGCATCATGCATTTAAAGGCGACATTCCTTACAAATGAATTTTTTTCACTTCTGCTTTACTATCTAAGAAATATAAGAGTTGCAGCTTTTAATACATTGATTAAACATGTCTTGAAATTCAGTTGATGCACAGTAAAAATCTGTTTTTCTTTTAAATTTTACACTTTTTTTATGTATGCCGTTATTCCACCTTTCATATGCAAACGAATGGAAATCTGTCATATCGAATGCATACACTAGTAAATGTAAAAACATAAAAAAAGGTGTCCCTCATAATAAAAGATATTTTCAAACAAAACTTACTCGTATGTTTGTTTAACTGTTAATGTGTAATTTAGAGGTAAACTGGCTTTTGTTAAATTAAAAAACAGTTACTGCGCAAGATTTTGTTTATATCACTTACGATGCTTTGCGTCGTTTAATTCAACAACCTTCTATAAAAAAAGAGCATACAAACAATGTGCTATACGAAATCTCTTTTTTATAGCATTGTATACAAATTAAAACGATTTTTCATACAGTAAAACCTGTAAAGTTGACCACCTTTGTTAGTTGACCACCTGTCTATGTTGACCGCTTTTGTCAGGAACGGAATTAGTCCTATCTTATATAATGAAGGAAAACCTCTGTAACTTGACCACCTCTCTATCTTGACCACCTGTCTATCTTGACCACTAATTAACACCAAGTTTGGAATGGAGTATTGTAAAAAACCCGTTGTAAGTTGACCATAATAAATTTTATTCGGCAAATTATTTTTTTTTATTATTATTATTATTTTAAGCTTTCCAAGAATATTTCCGATGCCAGACCAGCATTTTACCAACTAAATGAAACAGCAGCATAACTAAACCTGCTTTTGAGTTTAACCACATGGGAAAACTACTAAGAACCCTTTTATTCCCCAAACTTGTTTTTCTTCTGTTGTTAAGCGAAAAATTTGTAATTTTTGATTAGCTATACATTTTTAGGAACTATTAATATAAAATGACTAACTTTTCATAAACAATAAGGCTTTTTTTTTGATCAATTTACTGAAATTTTAAATTTGCACGACACAGTATACGTCATTCTGGGAAAATAATCTCTAAAAATATTTGAATAACATCTTAAATTATTGTTTCAAAGTAATGCTAAACAATGAAAGTGAGTTAAACAGAAAGAGTAGGTGTCAATTGCAAGAATTACAAAAGGTGTCATGGTGCAAGAATTCCAAAAAAAAAAAAAATCATTACCCCCTTTATAAGTTGACCACCTGTCTAAGTTGACCACCAACTGCACCGCAAGTGGTCAACTTACACAGGTTTCACTGTACTTGCTTTTATTTCAGACATATTACACTTGTTCCATTTCTTAACGTAAACACGTACGTAGCCATTCAAAAAACTGAGCAGTCAACATTTTAACACTGGTATCTTTTCAACGATGGTGCTTTAAGCAGATATATTTTAATTGCTCCGTGATACCAATAAAGGATTCATGTGCAGAACATTCTTCAATTCAAGACCTCAACGTTCTCTTTTAATCAAACGGCTCATACCTTTAGTACGATTAAATTCCATTTTATTTTGCTGTTATTGGTTAGAAATTGTTGATATGTCACTGCGCTATTCCGCTCGTTCATAGTTTATAATACTCGGGAACATTGAATAATAATACAGTAAAATGGGAGGTTTCTCAGTTCAGGCGCTAAGAAAGATACCAATGAGTTTTAAACCATTTTAACTCGCAACGAAATTATCCAAAATTTCGTCCACCCAAACATTATAAGCTCAGTTTCATACTAAAATAATAGCATTTGAAATTTTAAAAATAGGGGAAAGTGGGGCAAAGTGAGTCTAATCTACAATGAGGATTAGGAAAGAATGCGGTGAAGTTAAATTTCTTTATTTCTAGGGAACCCTTATGCAAGTTTTTCTTTTTTAATATGTTGAAATGCGTGCCAAAAACTCTTTTGCAGTGTAAGATTTTAAACTTAGCATAAAGCGAACTAAAATTACAACGCCTTTGAATAGTAATTCAATTTTGAGGATTAATGTTGCACAGATTTTTCTTATAAAATATCAATTTATAAATAATATTAATCCTTGAGCTTTTCTTTGACTATGTACTCCACAGTTCAAGTAATGGTCAACAACTCAAATTGCACTAGCAAATTGTGCGTTTGAAAAATATATGACTGATATTTTCAAATGATTTATGTTGTCAAAGTAGATTTTTCTGTTGCAATCTCGTTTCACGCGTGATGCGTTTATACATTACTACAAAACTGTATTTTTCTTTGTGATTCGCCTCAAATCTGAATTGAAATTAGGTTTGTTAAAGTTTAAATCTGAAGATCAAATGTGGTGTCTTCGTACCTAATGAATTTTTTTAGTTTTCTATTTTGCACTACTAAAAGTTATGGAACTAGTTTCCTAAAACACATTAAGCGATTGAAATGTATTATTGAAACTTGCAAAATAGATTCAGAACAACAATTTTGATTCCTCAAATTTAGAGCTTTCGAACTAGTTTCATTGAGAAATTAAATAAAAACGTTTCAGAAAAAGACCCCCCTCCCACCAATGCATTCTTACCAAAAACTCCCTGTTTTTAAAATTTCAGTGTACATAACAGTAGATACGGCACAACGCATATAAATACAGGCAAGGAATTCTCAAAAAGTTCCTGGAAAGAACACAAATTCACCCTGTACTGAAAAACGAAGATATTCTTCAAAACCTAAATTATATTTTCTTACATTTACGTCACAGAATTCGTGTCGTAGTTTTACTGGAAACGGGAATCATTTCCTTAAAATATAATCAAATCGACTGCGCAGATATGAGGTTTTAATCGTTTGTTGGTGCATTGAATTTGAGTACAAAAGCTAATAAAATTGTATTTGTTTGTATCAGGGCTGATTGTGAGTTCATCAAAAAATACCTGAAAGTTTCAAACTGAGAACGGGGAGGGGGGGGGGGTAATCTTTGGCCCCTATTACTCAAGTGCACCTTTGCCATAGTATTAAATAGTTCTGAGTCAAAATATTGTTGTGGACATTTAGTTAAATTTTTTGATGGGTTACAAAGTTACTTTTGAAGCCGGTGTTATACAAATTATCTTGACATTTGTCCATCTTAAGGCTCTTGCATGTATATTTGATGAGTATTATATAATAAAAAAAAATTGCGAAGGTAGGGAGATAAAAGCATAACGGAAAAAAAACACAATTCCGGTATTTTCGGACATAAAAATAATTCGGTAAAATACCGGAACACAATCAACCCTGTTGTATGTGACAGAAATGCAAACGGTTTTCTTGCTCTGTAATTGAATAAGTGGTAATAATACATCCCCCCTGCCCCCCCTCGAAGGTTAAGTTGCTCTTTTTTTTTTTTTTTGCTTCAAAAAGCTAATTTTTTCTAATGCATCTGAAATAGATTTGTCGCAAGGTAATCGTGATTTTAAGTTGTGAGTTATGTGCATGGATTAAAAGAAAAAAAAAAGTAACTTCAGATACAAAGAATGACTTTGAAACCAAGCAAAACCATTTCCTTTAAATAGCAAAAATCTATCGAAACTAAACACGTATTTTTGTCGATATGATGCTTAAAATTAGGACAGTAGCATCTAATTGTATCTTTATTTAAAAAAGCCAATACAATGGGTACTAAATTCATTGCTTACTAACGGAAACCGTTGCCCCCCTCCCCCATTGCTGTGTTTCAGAAAAAGTAAATGCAAAAGTAGAGTAAATAGTAAGCATAAAATTGAATAGATAGCTCAATGTTGAAGGAAAGACAGCACAAGGGTAATAAATGTTACAAAGTTTTGATTTGAAGGAGGAAAGCAAAGGAGCTATAAATGAACATTTCAAATTTTTCATTTCATTTTTAAAGAATCATTTTTACCAAATTATATAAGTTCCTATGTTTCAGCGAGCAAAATTGTATTGCTATGGTAAGGGGTGAAAACCCAAAGCAATTCAAAAGTATAAACAGTAAATTACCGCCCATTAGCCAGGGCTAAAGCAGAAATACGTGAAATACACCACCAGCTCAGTCATTTCCAGGCCGAGGACTGCAGTTTCGTGCTTATTAGCACTCATCAGCCCGGCATAGGAAAGTGACTGAGCTGGAGATGGAAAACCTCATAAGGAAGCCCAGAGTGCGAAAGAAACCTGACCATTGCTTCGGTCACTCGTCTGGGCTGTTAATTCTATATTAGCTACCATGTTTGTTTCGCACTCTTGGCTTCCTTATGAGGTTTTCCATCTCCAGCTCAGTCACTTTCCTATGCCGGGCTGATGAGTGCTAATAAGCACGAAACTGCAGTCCTCGGCTGGAAATGACTGAGCTGGCGGTGTATTTCACGCAATTCAAAAGTATTTGCTATCTGTGAAGTCTGGAAATTTAAAATAAAGTGGGAACATTGGAATACGAAGATTGTTTTTTTCGATATTTATTTTTATTATAATATTCTACATTTAAAAAATGATAGAGTTATTCAACGTTTACAGTAAACATTTATAACTACGCAGATGTTAAGTATTTTACAAACTAGAATCTTTGTCACTATACATCGCTCTAGTACCAATAACTATATAGCGATAACTATCTGGTTATCAAAGAAACCAATAATTTCCTTCATTTTTTGCTTCGGACTTTTGATTCGGCACAAACTAGCCTGAACTGAAAAATGACCCTATTTATTAATAATTGATGCAACATCTGTCACAATAAAACATTTTTTTAATGACTGTTGACAGAACATTTCACAAATTGTACAAAGTTGTCATTATGTAAACCGATATTGCAAGATTTAATGATAGAAAAAAGCACTTTTTACCATCAGAAATACGAGTACATGATACTTATTACAACGAACAAAAAAAAAATCAATCGCTCCATCAAACTAAGCAAATAAATGAAAATAAAATCGCTGCAATCGGCCCGAAAAAAGAGCTTCTGCTTTAGGGGAATTCACGACCAATGTCGTGAAAAAAGATGTCCTTATAATTAATCGTCGCTGGTTTCCCAGTAACAAACCTTACACTGTACAAAAACCCCATTTACAGAATTGCGCAGATATGTACAGTGAAATCCCGTTAGAACGAACTTCAAGGGACCTCAAGTTTTGTTCGTCGTAACAGGAATTTCGTTGTAATGGAATTCAAATAATGTAATGACAGTTATATTGGGACTGAAAATGTAGTTCGTTGAAACGGAAATTTCGTTGTATTGGTATTCGTTGTAACGGAATTTCACTGTATAACGATTCTCGAGTATTGAACTGTCGAAAGGCTATCTTCAAGGGCGTAAGAAGTCGACCTGTTGAATCAATAAATGTGCATCTGCACAAAATAAGTTCCTGTAACAAGGAATGTCCTAATTAGTTAAAAATTCCAAAGTTTTTTTTTTTAGTGTACAAATATTAACGGCAATTTGTATGCTTAATATTGTTTTCACAAAATGTTTCCTGACGAATTATTTTACGTTTTAAGCGTTTTGCCATTATATGAATAATTACAGAGTGAAATGAAGGGTTACTATCTTTTCAAATTTTAGCAATCAAAGATTTGATTTACTCATTGTCAGATTTATCTTGGAAGTTCACCTTGGTAAGCAGAGCTACAGAAAAGTAAGCAACTGCCGAATCGGTGTGCATCCAGTCTCTGGACAAATCAGTTTTTATGCTTCTCCTCAAGGGGGGTCCGGGACACATTTTGAAATTTTTTTTATGAAATACTTTAGAGTTTTGAAATTTTTTGCACTGATTTACCATCTATTTAATAAGGAAAATCATAATAAATATTTTTTTTAAAAACATTTCAATTTAATTTGTTTTTTTTTTTTTTTGTTTTTTTAACAAAAAATAGGGTTGCTTTAAATTGCTATAACTCAAAATATTCTTGGTCAATTTTCAATTTTTTTTCAAAAAAATATACACAAATATCTAAACTTTAATTTTTGTTCGGCGATTTTAAAAGTATTTATTCAATAAAAAAATTTAAAATATTTGAAGAAAAATTTCGAAAACTTCGAAGATACTTTATTTTTTTTTGCAGTAAACTTTTTTTTTTAATTCGCCGAATAAAAGTGAAAAATCAACTGTTTGAAAAGGATATGCTCCAAATTTCATTATTTTATCGGTTACTGACTTATAAGAGTTTGAGCGCAAGAATTCGAGAAAAATTGCATCATGGAGAAAAACACGTTTAAAGTTAAATACACATTAGTTAGGTGCATGGAACAAAAATAATTGTATCTTTCGTTCTAATTAAGATAGAAACAATATTCAAACGTCCATTTAAGTAGAAGAAAACGGAGTAATTTTTCAATTGATAAAAAAAATGAAAAATTTGACGATTTTTGTGTCCCGTACCCACTTAAAAGCTAAAACTTGACAACTTTTTGTAACCCTCATGTCGTAGCGCATTAATGTCCGGCTGACAATTTAACGCATAAGAATTAAACTGTCCCTCAGTGGAGCGCTTCCCGCGTAACAAAATAGCCTTGTGCCTACTGTTCTAAAGGTAAAACAGTTTTAAACCTTCAAAGAAAATAAAAAAATATTATGAAAAAAATATGTTCTAACTGTAATAAATTTATATGAAAACATGCAGTATATTTTCTATTTTCTTTCTATACTTTTTGCATAATAAAGAAACGATTTCAAATCATCATATAGTCTGGCTGCGTGGGTGCTCGAAGGCAAAATGTTCAATAAGTTATTCGATAAACATATTTAAATGTTTACGCTAGTGATTGTTTTTAGTACAATATTTGTCATAATTTAGTTATGAAATTACTTTTTATAACAACGGAATTTCGACTTTTTTTCGCAACAGTTGCATTTTAATACAAAATTAGTACACGAAGATACTACACGTGAATACATTGTTTTGCCACTCGTCATCTTCTAAATTTTATCATGTAATTTCAAGCGATATTGTCTAAAATTCACGCAACGTCCCTTAACATTTCATAGAAATATACTTAAGATACCAAGACTGTTTGAGCTACTAGAAAGAGCAATTCAACACCAAAAACTTTCAATAATGTTATGAAAATAATGAATTATTAACATACAAATTGTAGCTCCGAAAACATTCAATATATCACTCTCTTCTCATTAATATATTTAACAAAACTCCTTAATTTTTCAAAAGCAATAAAATATGCAGCGCGAGATCTTTGTCTGGTAGAAATCCCTGCGGCAATGTCTTCTTTCGACATTGATAGGCAAGTATACCTGAATTCGTTCGTTGGAGGTCCCAGAATTCATAAATTTTAAGTATTTAATGAACTCGGCACACCAGATAAAATTTGTAAAAATGAAATAATCTATAAAATGAACAGCTTCAAAATTTTTATCTTCGTTCTTTTCAAACTCGATGAATCGACTAATGTTAGGTCAGGTGCAGTATTGGCTGTGTGTTGTTTACAAGGAAAAAATTGTTTTTATGCTTTCTTATAAGATTTCGGGCTCTCTTTTTAAGGGAGAAGAATTTTCAAAAGTGGAGCTTAAAAAAAATACTACACAGTTGGGTGCTAAGTTGTGAAAACGGCTCGTCTTAATGGAACTATTTAGATATAAAAATACACCCAACTTTTCAATACATAGAGTAATAAATTTTTTAGTCTATGATTTAAAAAAATATTTTTTGACACTTAAAAATATCCAGCACAGCATGTGAAATCTTTCTACCTAAATGAAAACGGTAACAAGAACCTTCAAAATGTGAACTCGCTTCCTGTTTAAAATAAAGAAACAGCTTCAACCGCTTCTACAGACATACATTCAATGAAGACTTAAATCCCTCCTTAAAACAGACGTTGAGGCAGGTCATGATGGAAATAGCTGTCTGAATCTTAAGATCATTCAAAAACTATATGATGTAATACACTGTCAAAAAAAAAAATACAGTAACTAATAGAAAGTTTCTAAGAAACTGGGACTCAAAAGTTTTTTGGTAATGATACAGTTTTTTCTCTGAAGGAACATTGACAGCGTTATTTATGAAAGTGAATTATTTAAAAAAAAATTAGTGAGTCCAGTTTCTAAGAGATTTCCTAGTAGTTCTGCAGTTTTCTTTTTTATCTTTCACAATGCGTAGTTCTGAAGTTTGATACTATTGCCTTACGAGACAATGTTTGTTTCCCAAAGAGTGGTAAGGGATAATATCTTTAATTCAAAATCTTGAAATTCCTGCTCTTCACAAAATATTTTATAAATGAATTCAATTGAGTCGATTAAAGGAGTTTTAATTATTTTAGTTTACTAGTACCGTGAGTTTTATTTCAAAATTTGCTGCTGTGCAGTTACTGAAGGTAAATTTCCCCTCTTTCCTCCCCTTTTGATTAAGGTCAACCAGAATGAAATATTATTTGTTTTACTTAAAGAAAGTTGTTACACAAAGTATAACAACTTTTATAAATCCCTACGACACTGATTAACCCGTGAATGAACGAGTAAACTTTTTGTTTCCTATCCAAGCAATCTTACTCACCAGTCGATTCGAATCACTTCCAGTCACCCGAACTGCCGATGGAAGCTTTCTTCAACCAATAAGAAATCTCCATTCGGTGTTTCTGGTGTCTTGCGGAGGTTCGAGTCAGTCGGTGAATACGACCGTAAATTTGTGATCATATAGTTTTTGAATGGTCCATTAAAAATTTCTATTAAATAACATGAACTCGCTTCAGTTTTGCAAGATGCTCTCCCACGGAGTAAGATTATCCTCTCTCTCTCTCGCCATTCCCCCCCCCCCCCCAACCCACACATCTCTCGACCGACGGTCTGAGGGCTACGCGTCTGTCTTCCGGAACCCCATCTCGTAACCCGCACACACTCTCTTACCAACACGACGAGCCCCCCACCAAGAGAGTAGGTAACTCCGAATCCCGTTGCTACAAAACAACTTTGCTGGTACGATAGTCGCAAGAACTTTCCAACCGTCTGGCTGCTGAAGTAAATAACCTTCCAACAAGCCTCACAACCGAGAGTAGAAGCCAAAGACATATGCAAGGTTTTCATGCATTTAAAGTATGAAGTATGCAAATATGCACCGTGGTTATGTAAATAAATCAATGAACGGTTAATTTATATGCATAATGAAAGAAAACTCTTGGCGCATGTAAATGACTGAATATGATGTCTCAGAAAGCAATTATGTGAAATAGATTTCTCTTGTACATAATTGAGTTTGGTACTCGGTAATTACGAGTCGTTACATGTATAACTGTATTTATGTAATGTTTTTAAGAAAAAAGTTTAAAAATTTTGGAAAATGCTTCAATTTTATATGTTACGCACAAGTTACTTAATATCTTATGTAATTTTTAACTAAATAAATATACTGCATGTAAATAAAAATTGAAACAATTACTTGCAGTTACTTTTTTATCCTAAAATTTTACTTTAGTTTCACTAACTTAAGTTTATAGCTAAAAAAAACTTCACATTAACTACGTACTTTGCAATACCTATCAACTAATCTAATCAAATGGGGGGGGGGGGGGGGCAAATTGTTTTAAAAATGCAATGCTGTGATTCTATGTAAATACCAGAATGAGAGGTAATCAATATGCACAATTCTCCATTTATATAAAATACACTGGGCTTGTTTATAAATAAGTGTGGAACTTGTTACTATTAAACACTCAATTGGAATTAATTCTTATAAACCTATATTTTATTTTGCAGAGTTTGTTCAATAGTTTTAAATTTACTCAATTTACACTGTAATACCTATAAAGTGAATAAATGAAAACTATTTCAGATTTTAGGAAAATATTGTTTTTATATACAGTTCCGAAATGAAGTATAGTTTAAAAAAAATTTAATAGCAGGCAGATAAAAGTACGCAACAATTCATGATCAAATGAAATGGTGTAAGCGATTGGTGTAAGAAACTAATTGGTAAATCAGTCAAAATATATTATCGTTTTTTATATAAAGGCATTTAAATGATTAAGATATTTACAATGACAAGGTCAAAGGGTAAATTTTAAGAAAGGAATGCGTTTTATTCTGGCTGTTTAGGAGAAGTACCACCGGAAATAATTAATAAACGGAAATCCACTAGATAAATGGTTAAAACAGTTCTATTTCAACAACCCATGTTTTGCTATATGTGATCTAGTGGATAGGGCTGCTATCTTTCACCAAGATGACCGGGACTAGATCCTGGGCTTGAGACATTTGAATAAACCCACTACCTCTCTCGAGCTATATAGAAATCCTTAGGCTTCACGCTAAAAACCAGAGAGAGGTGGTAAGTCTTTAAAAATTATATAAAATTTTGGAAGAAATAATTTTACCTTTAGTGTTATCTGATAAAAACTAGGTTCTTTTGTAAAGCATTGTTCCGGATACCGTTCTAATTTAGCTGTCTTTTAACTTTAAATATATATATATATATATATATTTATTGAGGAGTTTTTATTTATTTTTTTGCTATATACTATGTCCATTTTTATCTAAACTTTCATATTGGGAAAAAAAAGCTTGAACTTTACAATGTTAAAAAAAATGTTTGGTATTACTTAAATATGACTAAGAGGTTGAGATAATTGATTTGATATTAATTTTGTACGAACTTAATGATTTTCTTTTCATTTACGGTAACGGCATCAGTAAGACATTCGTAAGTTTGGATTTAAACAATAAGAATTTTAGGCGAGTAAAACTAATGTTGCTGCGACCCTAATTATGGTACAACCATCTAGTTCTATCAGAATGAATTTTATGAGCCAGTTGGTATTTACAAGGTAGGGGTGGAAGCCTCTGCCATGTCTGCCAGGTTTTCATATTCATTTGAACTTAATAAGGTTTTAGATCTAAAAATAAAGAACTTTTGCACATTTTGAAGAAAAAAGGGGAATTCTGTCCATTACTCATCCTTTCCTCATCCAATCTGTTGCTTGGTATCATCAGAATTATCGTTATCTGTTACTGGGAGGTCGGACCTTTTTGAAGTTGAACAAATAAAAATAGAATTAACTAATTCAGAGGATCCAGAAGCAGCCAAACGTTGGATGAGACGTAGATACAAAATAGTTTTAAATGTCAAAATGCATTAAATGGCTCAGAAATTTGAGTTAACCTGAGGGTGATGTCTTAAGCATGTCTGATGCCCTATGTCAAATATTTTAAACATAATTTTAGCTCTTTAAAAGCTATATTTTACTTTTGTTGGAAACCTACCAGTCGTTTCATGTTGGAAAAAAAAACTTAAAGAAATAACTTTTGACATTTTCTGAAACATAATGACCGAGAGCATATGAGTTTTGAACTGTTTTGTTTACTTTTCGCTGAAGTCATACTTTATTTATTTTTTTTAAATGGTTTTGTGTCTCACAAAGATATATTTGAATTTGTTTACAGCCGGAAAAAAAAAGGGGAAAAGGAAATGTCCAACTACTGTAAAAAATATCGATGGCAATACGCAAAAACATATGCTCGTTCAGTTCCAAACAATTTTCATGTTTATATCGAAAAATATGTGAGCCGATGAGTAAAAGGGGATAGGGTAGTATCAAAGTGAATCGTAGATTTTTCTCTTTTAGTAGTTTCCGAGTAGATGAAAGTAAGAACCAGAAGGGGGGATGATTTTCAGCTAGAAATCGATCTACATCAATTCTGGTAGGTTTTAGTTTGGGTCAAATATCCTCATTTACATTTACATGACGCTGTAACATATCAAACTGGGGTGGCGCGGAAAATCGCGGCTAAGCGAATTCCGTAGAAAATCCGCAAAGTAGGCAAAAGGCGATACCACTGTATGTTATAGCTTTAAAAAACAATAACACTCGCACATAGCTAAGAACTATAAAAGTGCGAGTAAACAATGTATGTAGAAGCTGAAAAAGGACAGTTCATTTTCGCTAACAGATTGAAAATATGTGGGAGCAAATCATGTAAGTGTATAATCAACTCGGTAACTATTGTGTTCGATTCGATCCAATTCTATCTTCCAATAGCGCAACCAGAAAGGTCTTTTGCAACATACAAGATGATTTTTTCCCCTTATAGTACATAGAATTCGAACGAATCAAAAAATCAAATTGAATAGGCCGCTAACTGAAACAGATGAAGTTAGGGTGCACAAAAACTTAAGAGGGTGGGGAGATGGGGGCGTAGAGAACTGAGCTGGTTTATGTAACTCTTTTTTATGCACTTAAGTAGTATAGATCTAAATTAAGCTTTCAAACTGCTACCACCATTAGCACTCTTTAATTCAAAGAGCAGCACTAACTTCACAAGCCATCAATGCAGAGATAATTAAAAAACAACAAAAAAATAATAAGACTTCAGTTGACAATTATTAAAAGAATTCAACTTAAGAAATAAAAAATGCCGCTTCTGATTGAAAAAAGTTGACTATTGGTTCAGTAAAGTATATGAATTCAAACTCAAATTTAGAACACTAACCTCAAACTCTTTAGTAAGCTTTTTTTTTTTTGATAAGGAGCAGTTATTTTAAGATCAGAAAAATAATTCACTTTAAAATAAAAAGGTAAATAATCAATATGAATTTGTAAACCGTGGCTTTAAAACATGAAGTTTTTTTTTAATGTTAACTTTTAATAAATAGTCGAATCTATACTGACTATTATGACAACCTGCAAATTAACTTCCATTCTCGTGTAAATGTGTAATTTGTGCAGCCCCTTCCCGTGAGAAAAGCATCACTGCATGAAAATACTTGCATATACATCTTTGGCTGACACGGGAAGAAATTACCCATTAGCAAAACTTTTGGTTTCCGTATGCATGAATCGCAATATTATGTTGAAACTTGAAATTCTTAAAATGAAATACCTACATCACGTAAATGATTTGAAAAAGAAAAAACCCTCACTAAAGAAGTTTAACAATTATAATCAGGAAGCCATACGGTAGTGTAAAAATTAAATAAATGAGTAGCAACCGACAAACAATAGTCTGTCCTCGTGTCCCCGTTATCGAAGTATGACGTCTTAAAGTCTGCCCAAGTTTTAAGAAAAAACGCCAAATTTAGCGATTTTTGGTGAGAAATGGGACACACCTTTCACATACTTGGCAGACGAATGTCCTGCCACGTCTTCCAATTTGTCAGTCTTAAAATTTAGCGGTTTTTTAAAAATTTTGGCTCTTAAATGACGGGCCTGGTCAAACCCAATATATCAATGGCTTCACCTAGAGCCACTAGTAGCAATCATAGTATGTATCGTCAGTGTACAAGCAGGTGTCACTAACAAAGAAACGGTACGGACTTTTTTCTCTTCCCAGAAAAAAAAAAAGAAACATGGTTCTTATTCACGGCGCTGAATCCGATTGTGAAGGTTTCATTTTTTTCAACGTTCTTATATGCGATTGATATATAGCAAATAATAGTACAGTGTTAGTTCGTTTGTCTTGGGTAACTGAGACCAAAAGTAATCCGGATAGTCCAGGTAGTACGGAAAATAAACCAAGCTAATCCTAAAACAAGCAGACTTGCCTTTCATTACAGCAGAAAACAATGTTCTGTAACAAAATGACTCAATTGTTACTGGCAAACACTCATTCATTATTCAATTAAAGTGGTTTCGGCTTGATACTCTAAATACGTCATGATAATTGCGAGACGGCTATCATTTATTGCGCGCTTTATGCAGGAGTTTTACATTTATTCAACAGAAAAAGCAAATCTTCGGTGCTTTTATAGTTCAGCTATCATAATTTGAAATCACACTTTTTGAAAAAAAAATTTTAGTTCTAGAAATTCGATCTGGATAAACTAGAGATCAAGGCAAACGGGGGCCGGATAAACGGGGTTCTACTGCGTAATTTAATGCAGTAAGTTCTTGGACGCCGCGAATAAAAGAAACACCGCTCCACAAGTGCGGAGCAGATGTTTGCTTGTGCGAGAAGGCGCCAAATTGTTAGTTAATAGCGCTTTAAATAGCGCATTAGTTTTCAATTCCTGAATTCAATTCGATGGCCATGAGTGAATTATAAAACAATCTCGTTCATTCAGAATAACTGGAATTCAACAAAATTCAACTAAAATTCAATAAGCAAAACACGACCGTAAATAAGCAGAATTTTTAATAAATATCTGCAAAAAAAAAACTGCTTTGTAATCAATTTACATGGGATTATTCTGAGCAAATACTTAAACCTTTTATAATGCAGCTGCAGCGGTGTCGGACTGATGCTAAAAGTACGTCATGTCTATTAGATAGCTACGAGTTGATTGTATGATCAACGCAGGAAGTTTACTTTTAATCAAAATAAAAACCGAGTATTGAGAGCATTTTTTTTTCTACACTAAAAATTTGATCCAGGTAAAAAAAATCCGGATAAACGGAGGGCGGATAAACCAGGTTCTACTGCAGTCCCAATTCCCTTCTCGAAAATTTCCGGATAAAGTGCGATGCCAATGAGACTTACGCCATTTAAAAGTTCCATTGTTGCCTATATTTCAATGACGTATCTCTCAAAACGGGTAAGTTGCAAAAAATAGAACTCCAACTATCAAGTTCCGCGCCTTCGACAAATAAAAGAACCATGTTTTTTTTTTTTTTTTTGAAAAAGTCCGTACCGTTCTCTTGTCAGTCCACATAAACTAAGCTCAAGCGGCCAATTTCGCTTCAGTAACTTAAGTTTGTCCTAATATTAAACTAATTATACAAGTATGAAGTATGGTACATTGAAACAAATAATTTACCTTTGACAGAGTATGTCTTTTTTTTTTTTTGAAGAATTCACTATTGATGAGGCGAGGTCCTTATCTTTCTCTGTTTTGTCTACTGGTGTCAATTTAAAAGGCAAGGACTCTCATTAAAACATTTTAATTAGTTAATTATAAATAAACATTAAATTTCTACTTCAATTTAGGTTATATAGAACGGACAATACATTCGTCCTTTTTGTTACCAGACAACATCCATTACAAAATCATTATAACGACAAAACTACTTTCGACTCCACTATTTTGTCAAACATAATAAATGAATGCTTGCATGGCTCAAACAACACGACTCGAACCTTAGTTATATATGTAGTTGACGAAAATGACTCAAAACTATTTTCAATTTTGAAGTGTACGAATAAAAAAGAGGGAATAAAATTTGAACACATTTCTGAAAATAGAAAAGATACCTAATAGAGGAATTAAAATGTACTCACCCAGATCCAACTAAAGCAGACAAGATATCGTAGGAGCCCCATTTAGTGAGAACCCTTCTCAATGGTGAGAACGCGCTTTGTAAAACACGAGCGAAACCTTTTCCACCTGTATTCAAATTTGGGTTTGCCGTCGAACTTTTCTCTCGCCAACTGGCGGTAGAAGACAGAGGCCATCGGCTCCTTCTCGACGAGGTGAGTGCCGTGCTTCTTTGGAATTTTAATCCCATTTAAGGGGGTCCGGGACACAAAATCCTCAAATTTTGCAATTTTTTTTTTTATAATTTGAAAAATTGCTCCGTTTTTTTCTGCTTAAGAGGACGTTTGAATCTTGTTTCTACCTTAAATATAACGAAAGTTATAGTTATTTTTGTTGCATGCATCTAACGAATGTGTACATAAGTTTAAAACTTTAAACGCGTTTTTCTCCATGATGCAATTTTTCCCGATTTCTTGCATTCAAACTCTTATAAGTCAGGAACCGATAGAGATAAAGTAATGAAACTTGGAGCATATCTTTTTCAAGCAATTTACTTTAACTTTTATTCGGCGAATTTGAAAAAAACGTTTACTTCAAAAATTATGATTTTTTTAAAAAAAAGTATCTTCGAATTTTTCGAAATTTTTCTTCAAATATTTTTTATTTTTTATTGAATCAATATTTTTAAAATCGCCGAATAAAAATTAAAGCTTAGATATATGTGCATACTTTTTTGAAAAAAAATTGAAAATTGACCAACAATATTTTGAGTTATAGCAATTTAAAGCAACCCCACTTTTTTGAAAAAAACTAATTAAATTTAAAGAAAAAAATATTTTTTTTTCATATTTATGTTATGATTTTGTTTATTAAATAAATGATGAATCAGTTCAAAAAATTTCAAAACTCTAAAGTACATAATAAAAAAAATTTCAAAATGTGTCCCGGACCCCCTTAAAGAGTTTTCTACTGCGACCTAAATGTTGCTGATTTCTCTTCAAGGCATAACATATTTTTTAGGAGAGCCCACCTGGGGAGGGGGAGGGGGGGTGACTGCGCCATTGAAGTTTTCAGAAGGGGGTGTTTTAAAGGGTATTTTTCTCTTTTTTTGGGATCATGCATTTTGGGGGGCTCTTTGGGATACTTAGGGTGGGAACTTGAGAGGTTGGGCCCCCCTGGATTTTTTGCTGCAGTATAAGAATTATTCGTATTATTTTTTGCTTCAATACCAAGCAAAGATAATTTTTTTTTCAATTATTTATTTTCTTTTTTCTTCTTGTTTCTCAACGTACTGTTACTTCATGAAAAAGTTGTATTGAGGTTATTCAAACTATTAGCCTGAGAGCCCTACAAAAAAAAAAAGCGATCTGAAGGTACTAAAAATTTTGCATGATGACAAAGTACAAATATAGGCAAGTATGTATCGCCCGGTCTGCCAGGGTGGCTAAGGGACCGGGCGGGGTGGAGGTTGGTTAAAGAATGTTAGTTTTTATAAGATAATTTGCGGATTTCTACCGAAGAACTGCAGATATTTTTAAAGTGACATATACAATCTTTTAATTATCTTTACAAAAAAATTCGTAAAAGCATTTTGAACGGTAGCAAAAACAGGGAGACCTATTCCCATTCAAATGCTACAAAGTACCCCCCCCCCCCCTTGTCAGGACAACTGAGAAAAAGAAAACCTTCAAACACACCACAACCCTAAAAAAATTAATTTGAATTTTTGGCATCTTGAATTCAAATTATGTTTTTCGCAATCACGAGCGTGTGTGTTTGTGTAAGCGCATGTGTGTGGGTGCGTAAGTGTATGTATGCATGTGTGTGAGTGAGTGTTGTGTACGTGCGTGTGCGTGTAGGCGTTCGTGTGTGTGTGGGTGTAGGCGTTCGTGTGTGTGTGTGTAGGCGTTCGTGTGTGTGTGTGTAGGCGTTCGTGTGTGTGTAGGCGTTCGTGTGTGTGTGTAGACGTTCGTGTGTGTGTGTGTAGGCGTTCGTGTGTGTGTGTAGGCATTCATGTGTGTGTGTAGGCGTTCGTGTTTGTGTGTGTAGGCGTTCGTGTTTGTGTGTGTAGGCGTTCGTGTTTGTGTGTGTAGGCGTTCGTGTGTGTGTGTAGGCGTTCGTGTGTGTGTGTGTAGGCGTTCGTGTGTGTGGGACATGGACGCCACCGCCCAGCAAAAGTGGATTTCGGGGGACAGTGCTCAGGACGGTGGAGCTGCAGAAAAAGGCACGGACGCCAAAAACGGTCAAGTGAGAACAATAAGCAATCGTGATTGCTCAAAAATTCATTCGCACAACTTGCATCAACCCCCCCCCCCCCTCCGGCTAAAGTACTAAGCTCAAGTTTTATTTGCGAGCATTGCTGCAAAAGTTCTTCGCAAAGAACGTTATCCGTGCTTCAAAAATCAAAGAACGTGCAAATACCAATCTATGTTCTCCTATAGAAATTGGTTCTAGTGTGAGATATCACATGAATTTCGGACCGAATCCATGTTCTCCTATATCAGACCTTCTGTTGAACATAATGAGCAAGTTGTGTACAACTTTTATCTCAAGAAATAGACACATTCGGTAGCTACGTTTGCGATTCGTGCATTTACTTTTTCCAACATCGCGTGCATCGCGCGCGTGATTTTTATCGGAAAATTCCGTTACTTAGTTTAACAACACACTTTCAAAACGTACTTGTGTTTTAACTTTATTTGTGCTGTTTGCCAATCAGTATTAACAGCCGTCTCACCTTTATTTTCGTTCAAATTGAGCAAAATGTAACCCTAATTTCATGTAGTCACCCTCCACCTTTAACCCAAAAACATGTTTTAACTTTAATGAAATAATCTCGTGTTAATTGCGCTTTCCCAATTTCTATTAGCAATATAATTAGTTCTCGATCTTCGGGATTTTTCAGGGTCGAGGCAAATCTTGAAACTGTTGACCTTATCAATCTTCTTTTAATTTTTCCTATCTAGTTTCAATGTAAAAAAAAAATATGGTCTGAATGAGTTTGCACCCCTAAGAAATAATTGTCTCGCGGGGGCAAGGTCCCCAGGGCTTTGCTATCCCTAAATGCGGAACTTAATTTTATTGTCCCTATCTAGATATGTCATTTAGGGGAGCCAGGGGGGTAATTGCCCCTATCCTGGCTTTCAAAATTAATGTATTAACATGTACATCTACGTATTTTTGGCAGTTATTTGGTATTATTTACTTTGCGCACATATACTTTTTCCCGCACTTCCTGAAAAATTTGAAATCACGGACTTATCACTAATATTTTGCATTGCGTTCCTGTCGCAGAAAAACTTCCATACTTTCTTGTGTTTGGAGGATTTCAACATCACCATCTCATTGCCATCGAACTCAAACACAATTTATTTTCCCAAATTGTTTCAATCTGATTTCAAGCAGTATCACAAATCTGTTTATAATGCGTTCATTTCTAACCATTCCAAATTCGCCACCGTGACTCAAATTTTTTATCGCTCTTTTGGCGGCAGTTGCATTTACCGCAGCAGTATACCGAAACTTTCTGATTTGCAAATGGCGAAGCCTTTTCCAGCCAACTCCGATTTTTACTTCCTTTTACAAAAAAGGAAGTATTGTATTCGCGAAAAAATTTTCACTCAAAAATCGCCCTTAATTTCCATTTTGCTCACCCCCAAATGAATGTTGAGTTTTTTTTTCGATTCGACCCCATGCGGAAAAGTGCCTAAGAATGTATAGACACGCGAAATATCCATTTTGACCATCACCGAGGTAATTACAACGACTTTTCTCGTGACGTCTGTATGTATGTGCGTATGTATCTCGCATAACTCAAAAATGGTATGTCCTAGAAAGTTGAAATTTGGTACATAGACTCGTAGTGGGGTCTAGTTGTGCACCTCCCCTTTTGGTTGCTTTCGGGTGTTTCTAAAGGGGTCTTTTGCACCTTTTTGGGGGGAAATCATTGTTCATTTCGATGTAAACTCAAGTGGCGTTATAATTTGTCGGACACTTGGCGATATATCGCCAGTCTTTTGGTCGCCAAGTTTTGTCGCCAACTTGGCGACAAATTTGGCGGAGTTTTTTTTTTTTGGTTTCAATTTGGCCATTGTTGGTGATATTTAGAGAATAAATATTGAATCACATTAAAATAGCGAATAATGGGGAAATGACATTAAATTGGAGTGAAAGGAAGTCATGTGATGCACACATCAGCTCGTTTGAATTTATCTCCGTTTCCAGTTGTTGACGAAGATTGAATGGCTGTCTAATAACTCTCACATCCTGTCATTTAATAAGTTTTTTTCAGAATTTTTTTTCCTTATTTTTGCACCTGGTAACTTACTGTTTATTGGATTTGGATGATAGACGTTATTGACCTCTTAAGCTCCAATGAGACTGGTCAGTGTAGGCGTCTTACCTTGACCTGGTAGAATCAACAGAGAAATCTAACTCAGATTTTTTGAGCAATCACGATTGCTTATTGTTCTCATTTGAAATGAGACAATAGTGTTCTCATTTCACGACAAATAGTGTTCATATTTGTCGTATAAATCTAAAGAAGTTCTTCTGCCCTTATATAGAAGTTTGGTAAGACCCCATTTGGAGTATGCTGTTCAGTTTTGGTCTCCTTATCTTAAGAAAGACATTAATGTATTGGAAAGGGTTCAAAGGCGGGCTACAAGGCTAATAAGTGGACTTTCCCACTTAGATTATGATTCCAGGCTTAGAAGGCTAAAAATGTACAGTCTTGAGCAAAGAAGAGACCGAGGGGACATGATTCAGTTGTTTAAATTTATTAAAACGAAAGATGTGACGGGGCCGAAGTTCAGCACTGAAAACAGGACGAGGGATCATTGTTTTAAGCTATTTAAATCTCAGGCTAACATGGATATTAGGAAAAATTATTATTTTAGCAGGGTAGTGGAACCTTGGAACAGCTTACCGGAACAGGTGGTAATGAGCAAAGGAGTAGACAGTTTTAAGAGGGCCATTGATCTTCACTGGGGATTGTAAATGGACTAGGACCAGTCTAGCTGGGCTCAGAGCCTGTTGCTGGTCGTCACTTTTGTATTTGTATTTGTATTTGACTGTTTTGAATTCCTATCATTTTATTTTCCCGCCAGCACCACCGTCGCGTCGACCGGCCTCACGATGCTGCTCCTCTTGCAAAAACCGTCTCCCGGTTGCGTCCATATCCTACACTTACACGCATACATGCACACGCCTACACACACATACACACACTCATGCCTGCGCACAAACACACACTCCTACACATACACACACTCATGCCTGCACACAAACACAAACACATATGCCTACATACACACACACAAACGCCTACACACGCGCGCGCGTACCGTACACACACAGCACTGCATACACAACACGCACACACATACATACACACATACACATGCATCCACACACATGCGCCTACACAAACACACACGCGCATTCACACACACACACACACTCGTGATTGAGAAAACACATAATTTGAATTCAAGATGCCAAAAAAATTCAAATTAATATGTATATATATATATATATATATATATATATATATATATATATATATATATATATATATATATATATATATATATATATTAGTAGACTTAGTTTGAAGAATTGCGGTAGAAGAATTTTTACGTAGCCAGAGTAGAAAGCTGCTTAGAAAGGCAAATTTGTAATGGGCTTGTAATGACCTATATTTTTAATACTATTCTTGTAAATAAGATATTGGGATTTTTTCGTTTCCCGAGGTGATATCCTTTTCTATCTATTCATAGTAATATTTATTTTAGCACATCTCATGAAAGTAATATATTTTTAAATCATGGTCGTAAATTAATTGACAACAATGATTGTGAAGATGAAAAGCGGGCTTCGATTGAAAGAAAGCAGAAGTCGTCCTTGCATTTGCAAAATATCGCAATAAGATTATAGTTAGACTGAGGTATTTTTAGTGGGGCATACTGTCATTGATTTGATTGCGGTTTCTTGAGTGATTGACGCGCCGCTTGTTCTTCTCCATTATTTTTTGAGCAATCACGATTGCTTATTGCTTTCATTTGACTGTTTTTTGCGTCCTATCATTTTATTTTCCCACTGGCTCCTCTAGCGAAAGCCGTCTCCAGGTTGCATCCATGTCCTACACACACGCGCATACATACACAACTACACACACACACAAACATATACACACACATACACCTACATACACCTACACACAAACACATACACACACGCATACATACAGACCCCTACACATACACACAACTACCCACACATTCATACCTGCACACAGACACAAACACATATGCCTACACACACATACGCATACCCTTCCCCCCACACACAAACACACATACCCCCACACACAAACACTCACGTCTACATACACACACTCGTGGTTGCGAAAAACATAATTTGAATTCAAGATGTCAAAATTCAAATTAATTTTTATTTTTTAAATTTAGTTCTTCTTTCATATTAAGTTTTTGGGGACAAATGAAGGTAAATGATGGTACCCAGCCTCCGGCCTGCGAGTCACATGCGGCCTGAGAAGCCGTTTCCTGCTGCCCGCGGTTACTGATTAAGATGTGACTCCATCAAGAGTGTTGTCAGTCGCCCTGGGTTCCCTCCATTGTAAATGATGATTGTCTCATTAGTCATTATTTCTGCAATTCTTCTGTCAGCACCTACGGTTTTAGGACACAATTTCCGTATTAAATTATTTAGCGATTCATCTTTGTTTTGCATCTTTATCCGGAATAATGATGGTTCTGACAAATTGTTAAAAACAGACTTGATTACTTCGATCACTGGCAGAGAAAGTGTTCCTTTGTGCTTAAGTGCTCTAAGGATACCACCAGTCTCAACTCTGTTGCATTAGCACTTAGACTAACGACCTTCAGGACACGAAGAATGCAACGGTTCATCATCTGTCAAATTTGTATGGAAGTATATTGCCTATACAACTTTACACATTTCTTCAAACGATTCTCTTTGTTCACGAATTACATTTCGATTGTTCCTCGCCAAGTTTTCATTTTTTTTTTATCAACAAGACGAACTTTTCCACCTAGAGTTTTTTTTTGTCCGCGCATTTCACTTTACTTTTTTTTTTTTTTTTTTCAGTTTTCTCAATCTTGTACTCATTAGTTTCCGGATATTACCCATGCATTCAATTTTACGTATTTCAACTTCAGGACCATAGAGTTGAGCTGCTAAAATTGCCTGAAAAGTTGAAGCGTCTCCATCCAAGGGCGCCCACATAGGGGGGTAAGGGGGACTCGATCCCCCCCTCTTAGAAATGAGAACTTCCTTGCTTTTAGTACTTTTTTCTTTGCAAAAATGTAAAAAAAAATTCTTCTCCAGCCATTAATGAATAAGTTATTAAAAATGTCAAATTTTAAAGATTATAATCTGTCTTGAAATCTGCTTCTATGGGGAAAATATCTTGCTAAACCATGGTTAAAATATCTTAGCCCCCCCCCCCTGTTTAAGTTTGCATATGGGCGCCCATGTCTCCATCTGCTATGCATCCAACATACTTGACATTCAACTTGACTTCTGATCGTTGAACAATTCAGTTCATTCCAAGAACTTCCATGCCCCCCGCAGAACCGCTGATATATGAGGGCATTTTGCCTCGGGGGAGTTGAATTTGCCAGTTCGGTATTCCGGTGAAATTGTTCTTGGACTCCACGCACCACATTTTGACCATGAAAAATCTATTTAAATAAAGTCGAATTCTTCGAAAGAACTACAGTCGAGTCCCGACTTACGCGAGGGATGCGTTCCAAGACACCTCGCGTAAGTCGGAATTTCGCGTTGTGGAACAAGGTATGTTTAGTTATTTTTCATAAGCATACCCAATTGTTTCAGACGTTTGTAAACACCTTTCATATTGTTTCAATCCATTTATTAACTATATATTGCAGTATCTTTTACAAAGAACCGATTTTCTCTGTATTTTAGAAAAAGCATTATTATTTGACATAAAATTCTGTAATTTAGCACAAAATCATTGATTAATGGGGGAGAGATACTTAAAATAAAGCAGTATGGTACTTACAGTATGTACACTACAGCATTATTATAGCACTTAACAGTATAGATATAGTAAATATATTTGTAATTTAAAAAATGAAGACGGTTTATGCATGCGCGATCAGAATGTTATCAAAAAGTATTTCATTAACGTTCATATGTAAAATGAAAAAAAAAAAAAAGTTAAGAATGGGAGCGGTTATTTGTATAAACTAAAGCAAAACGTTGTTTAGACGAATACAGTGGGTGAACTTCCGCTTACAGTGATGCTAAAGAGATGAAAATCCATTCACAAAACCAATATTTAGTATCAACGAAGCCCATTCTAACTCTTCGCCGCTTTTTTTCCGAAAAATTTCATGTTGCAGGCGAGTAATTTGTGTCCGCATTAAAAAATTCATTACTCATTAAAAACTCGCGTTATAGCCATTTCGCGTAAGACGGGTCGCGTTGTAGCGGGGATTTGACTGTAGTTATATTGAGCATTAAAAAAATTACGGTTATTTATGATGATTTTATATCAATGGTTTTAACTATGACCACTTTCTATCACCCCAGGTCATTAACACACATGAAAAAGAAAATGCCATCAATTTGTTTTATCCTAAAATTCAGTGCAGCGTATTCTTTATATAATGTAAAATAAAAACCAAAAAAAAATTGAAGTTTAAAAAAAAAATTCTGTTTTTATTATTTACCAAAGTTCAAAAACCTGTATTTTATGCCCACTTTACCCCACTAGACCCTAGATAATTGGTAAGGTATTAAAATAGTTTACCGTACACAGTAATTAAAATCAGTGTTTATTTTATAATTTGGTATTTAATTTAGTTGATTTTTGTAATGGAATTGTAAAGTAAATTTCATTTATATTGTGTGAGTAGTAAATAGTATCTAAGTGTAACCAGTTATTTTTTTTACTTTTTTGTTCCTAGATGTTTTTTTTGAAGGCGTTTTTTTTTTTTCATTTAAAAATAATTTATACTTATAAAGGTGTTTAATCATAATGCGGACGAATACTATTGTCGACGGTTTAGGAGGGGGGGGGGTCATGATCGTCATGACCCTTCCCTTGTATCCGCCCCTGCGTACAAGGAGGAAAGGGGGCAACTGCTCCCTCACATTCAAAATAAAAGGGGTATTGCTCCCAGGGACTGATTACGGAATAGGACAACCCTGGTATAGGGAACCCACATTTTAGTAGCCCACCATAGCTAAAACTGTTTTACCCAATGCAAAATAAGGCAAGGCTTGAAAACAGGGAACCTCCCTCCCCCCCCCCCCCAGAAAAGTGTTTGGCGTAAGTTCCGTGATATCTTAATCGCCCCTTCTCTTTTCTTAGTTTAAAATTGTAGAACTAAGATAATAGTTATGATCGATTCATACGTTTAAAGAAAGTAAAACCGACTTGATAGTGCTTTTTATATTTTACTCATGTTATTTCACGAAAGCAGCAATGGAACTTTGGATGAGAAGGAGGGCGTGTTCTGTGGACATATGTCCCCAATTTGAGGCCGTGTCCCGAATTTATTTAGGAATTTCTTTTAATCAATAATATTGTAAAAATCCAATGATATAACTTAATTTTCTCCAAAGAGCTAACTTTTGGTGCGCTGCCCTCCTATCCCCCTCATTTCGTTTTACCCCCACTTTTTTAGTGCACCAGCCGTCTATGGTTAGAGCTGAAAATTTAGATCAGTGTTCTCAATAACCAAAAATAATCAGTGACTGCTTTTTTCACCAATCTTAATCCAAAGAATAATATTAATAAAATAAATGAATGAATGAAAAATAATGTTTTGAAAGGTAAATAGTCAATGACAAATAAAGAGTCATATATTTGGAATTTTGCGGAAAACGTGCGGCTCGAAACCCATTTTAAGTCGGGAAAAAAAAAAAAAAAAAACGAGCTGATGTGTGGTGTATCGCATGACTTCAATTTTTACTCCAATTTAATGTCATTTCCCCATTATTGGCAATTTTAATGTGATTAAATTGTTTACTCTCTAAATATCACCAACAGTTTCCAAATTGAAACCAAATTTTAAAAAATATCGCCAAATTTCTCGCTAAGTTGGCGACGATATATCGCCAAGTGTCCTACAAATTATAACACCACTTGAGTTTACATCGAAATTAACGATGATTTCCCCACAAAAAGTACCAAAAGATCCCCTTAGGAACATCCGAATGCAACCAAAAGGGAAGGTGCACAACTAGGCCCTACTAGGAGTCTAAGTGCCAAATTTCAACTTTCTAGGACATACGGTTTTTGAGTTATGCGAGATACATACAAAAATACGCACATACATACGTACATACGGACGTCACGAGAAAATTCGTTGTAATTAAGTGGGGGGTTGTCAAAATGAATATTTCGGGTTTCTGGAGGTTCCTTGGCATATATCCACGTGTGGTCGGGTCGAAAAAAAAAAAAAAAAACTCAACATTCATTCGGAGGTGAGAAAAATTTAAATTAAGGCTGATTTTTGAGTGAAAGTTTTTTTGCGAATACAATACTTCCTTTTTTGTAAAAGGAAGTAAAAAGACCAGGAATGTTTATGTTAATTTCGAGCTTTTCGTCAATACAAATGTCGCCAAAAGAGCGATGAAAAATTACTGTCTCTGAGACGAAATTAAGAAGGTAGAAAAGGAACATGTTGTGGGAAAGATATTCAAGCGATCGAATCAGCGACTGAAATTTAGAAATCAGGAAAGATCTGTTTTTAACTCTACATTTTAAGCCACTTCAGGTACCGACACTTTTTAGGTAAGTGCATTTTGCTGTTTTCACGTAGATTTCATGCTGTATCTAAGGAGTGGGAACTATCCCTACCTAGCTCTAATCTAAAAGTACAGTGCAGAACCTTTTATCCGGGAACCAGAAAACCGGCAGCTTTTTCCCGATTTTTCCGCCATTTTTTAAAGAATATACCATTTTGGTAATTTTTGAAAACCAAGCATTTTTTCTGAAATACCAAAAAGAATATGAACGATTCTTAATAAACATCATATTACTCACGGAAAACTCGGGGAAAATGTTTGCAAATACCAACTTCAAATGGTTGTCCTTCATGCGAGGCAAAACTTCTCAAACAAAGTAGTGGATTTTTTTTTTATTTTCCAAACAGAATGTGAGGGTCTCAGGTATTATGAATAACTTCAGCTTTTTGGTGTTCAAAATATT